>NC_092344.1:58911244-59211244 GCF_963676685.1 Mytilus edulis | reverse complement strand
GTTTAAATGTCAAATACGGAAAAAATGGATTTTTGTACCCCCGTTTTAAAAAAAGGGGGGGGGGGGGTATACTGTTTTACCTCTGTCTGTCCTTCCGTCAGTCTGTCCGTCCATCCATCCGTCCGTCCCATGAATATTTTTCGTCGCATTTTTCTCAGGAACTACAATACAAGGATTTCTGAAATTTGGCTTCAGGGTTTATCTAAGTCAGCTATACTGTGTGATGCGTTTTCAGATTGATCACTTGACAACTTCCTGTTTACCGAACACTTGTATGATTTTACACATGATAGCCAAGTTGAAAATTTCGTCACATTTTTCTCAGGAACTACAATACAAGGATTTCTGAAATTTGGTTTCAGGATTTATATAAGTCAGCTATACCATGTGATGCGTTTTCAGATTCATCACTCGACAACTTCCTGTTTACCGAACACATGCATATTTTTACACTATTAATATTATCCACTTGCGGCGGGGGTTTCATCAGTGAGCAGTAGCTCGCAGTTTCACTTGTTTTTTTTTTTTACAAAATTTACTTCTGGATATTATCTTATGATCATAAACAAGCTTCTGTCCAAGTTTTGTACAAACCCAGGATAGTTAGAAAGTTATTAAAATTCTAAAGACTTTAACCACAGAGTGAATGTAATGTTTCCCCGCAGAAAAAATCTAAGTCCATTTATAAGTAAAATACGGAAAAAATGGAATTTTATTTTTACAAAATTTACTTCTAGATACTATCTCATGATCATAAACAAGCTTCTGTCCATGTTTGATAGAAATCTAGTATAGTTTAAGAAAGTTATTAAAACTTCAAAAAACTTTAACCACTAGTGAGAGTGAATATTTGTGGACACCGGCGACGACGGAATGTAGGATCGCTTTGTCTCGCTTTTTCAACTAAAGTTGAAGGCTCAACAAAAATGAAGATGTGGTACGAGACAACTCTCCAAAGCCCCCTTGACTTGTAATATGAAAAGCCCTGTAACTTTTTCACAGCTGAAAGTTTCATGTTCAGTAAAAGTTATTTAAGGAATTTTTTTGCTCAGTGCAAAGGAGATATTTTATCGGTTATGTCATAATGTGATTTTCATCTAAATGGGAAAGGGTTACATTTCTACCATCGCAGTACATGAAAAGGCATACATTTTTGTCGAGCCTGCAACTTTTGTTGCAGAAAGCTCGACATAGGGATAGTGATCCGGCGGTGTTAGCTTACTTTTTAAAAGCTTTATATTTTAGAAGGTGGAAGACCTGGATGCTTCATACTTTGTATATAGATGCCTCATGTTACAAAGTTTCCGTCAGTCACATGTCAAATGTCCTTGACCTCATTGACATGGTTCAGTGACCTCTTGAAAAAAAGTTCATATTTTTTGTGATGTTGAATTCTCTCTTATTATAAGTAATAGGATAATTATATTTGGTATGTGCGTACCTTGCAAGGTCCTCATGCCTGTCAGACAGTTTTCACTTGACCTCGACCTCATTTCATGGATCAGTGAACAAGGTTAAGTTTTGGTGGTCAAGTCCATATCTCAGATACTATAAGCAATAGGGCTAGTATATTTGGTGTATGGAAGGACTGTAAGGTGTACATGTCCAACTGGCAGGTGTCATCTGACCTTGACCTCATTTTCATGGTTCAGTGGTTATTGTTAAGTTTTTGTGTGTTTTTGTGTTTTGGTCTGTTTTTCTCATACTTTATGCAATAGATCTACTATATTTGTTGTATGGAATGATTGTAAGGTGTACATGTCTAGCGGGCATATGTCATCTGACCTTGACCTTATTTTCATGGTTGAGTGGTCAAAGTTAAGTTTTTGAGTTTTGGTCTTTTTATCTAATACTATATGCCATAGGTCAACTATATTTGGTGTATGGAAATATTTAATGATCTATATGTTAGTCGTGACAGTTTTATTTGACCTCGAAATCATTTTCACGGTTCATTGCTCAGTGTTAAATTTTTGTGTTTTGGTCTATTTTTTTTAAAACTATAAGTATTAGGTCAACTATATTTGTTTTATGGAAGCATTGTTAGCTGTACATGTCTGCCTGGCATGGTTAATCTGACCTTGACCTCATTTTCATGGTTCATTGGTCTTTGTTTAGTTATCTTGGTTAATATTAAGTTTATGTGACAGCTTTAAATAAAGCTTTATACTTAGGACTATCAACATAATATCAATGATTAGTAAAGAAGGCGAGACATTTCAGCATGTGCACTCTTGTTACAATCTAAAGGTGGTATGAGAGTCTTAATTAGGGCCCCGCCTTCAGGCGGTTGCCCTATAGTGATCAGTCTGTCCGTCTGTCCGTAACACTTTAACTTTGTGTCCGCTCCATATCTAGAGAACCATTATGATTTCATACTTTATACTTTACATGTTTATTAACCACCACCAGAAGGCGTGTCATGATGTATGTAAACTTCCTAGGTCAAAGGTCAAGGTAAAAAAACTTTGGTTTCAGTTGACAACCCTGTGTCCAGTGGTGAAGATCGTGTCCACTCTATATCTTGAGAACCGTTATGATTTCAAAGTTTATACTTTACATCCATTTTAACCAACACCAGAGGGTGTGTCATGATGTATGTACAACTTCTTAGGTCAAAGGTCAAGGTCAAAAACTTTGGTTTCAGTTGACAACCCCGTGTCCTGTGGTGAAGATCGTGTCCGCTCCATATCTAGATAACCGTTATGATTTTATACTTAATACTCAACATGTTTATTAACCAACACCAGAGGGTGTGTCATGATGTATGTACAACTTCCTAGGTCAAAGGTCAAGGTCAAAAACTTTGGTTTCAGTTGACAACCCCGTGTCCTGTGGTGAAGATTGTGTACGCTCCATATATAGATAACCGTTTTGATTTCAAAGTTTATACTTGACATCCATTTTAACCACCACCAGAGGGCGTGTCATGATGTACGTACAACTTCCTAGGTCAAAGGTCAAGGTCAAAATAACTTTGGTTTCAGTTGACAACCCTGTGTCCTGTGGTGAAGATCGTGTCCGCTCCATATCTTGAGAACCGTTATGATTTCAAAAAATCTTGACATCCATTTTAACCAACACCAGAGGGTGTGTCATGATGTATGTACAACTTCCTAGGTCAAAGGTCTGTCTGTCTGTTGGTCTGTCCATCGCTAACAAATTTGATCCACACTATATTTTGAGAGGACAGCGGTTATTATTTCATACTTTATACCTGACAAACATTTTCAACTTAACATATATATTAACCAACACCAGAGAATGTGTCATAATGTATGCATCCTAGGTTAAAGGTCAGTCCGTTGGTCTTTCCATCCATTCGATGTTCTTGACAAATTGTGTCCGCTCTACCTCTCGAGAACCGTTAATATTTCATACTTTATACTTGACCGTCTGTCTGTCGGTTTGTACATGACACCAGAGTGTGTGTGACACCAGAGTGTGTGTTACCAGAGTGTGTGTCAACTTATTTACCCCACATTATTGACAGGGGGGCCCACAGAGATGGCTCCCATCTCAATGGTATCTAGTTAAAACTGATGGAAATTGTTTATACTATGCCATAATGAAGTATTTATTGTGATATGTTCTAAAATATAATAAAAATGATTGGTCACCAGGCAATTTTTCAAGCTAGTCAGGTTGTGACAAAATTACACATTTTGTATGGATTATACAGGAAAAACATCATTATGTGATAAGAAGCAAAACTAAATGATAGAAAAGGCAGACCTTAGGTTATCTGTTATTTGCAATCCAAGATAAGGAAAGACACCCATACCACTTAATGTACCGACTGTGCGAGGGCTGAAAAGCCAGTCAAGGTCGTTAAACACTTCCATATACACTTAATGTAAGCCAGTCATGTTCGTTAAAAACTTCCATTTGTTGTCACATAATGTACAATCACAGTCACGTCTCAGTCATTACAGCTGAATGGACGTGCTGGGCCAGCTTTCTTTTACTCGCTATCTTCGATGAGGGTTTACAGTTAGATGATCATCGACTTACTACTGTAGAGGACAGAAACCAATCCAAGCCAGACAGTAGATGTAGTAGTAGGTGTACCCGCGTTAACATGCACTCCAAAACCCATTGTATCATTGGGGAGTGTTATGCTGTCATCTATAATACTACGTCCGAGACTCATCTACCTGTGAGTACTCCTTCATCGAAGTAAGTTGGCTGCCAAGCTGACCAATCTGGCCCTGAAAGCGGCCGTTGTGAAATAAAAGAAAAACATCAAAATAGTCAACAAAAGAAAAACAACTCGCCAAAACCAAGATGGCAGCCTACATATGGTGTCCTTACCTGTTCCTGACCCTATTCATCAAAATATAATAAAGCTCACCAAATGCTTCCAGCACAGAGCCGACCATGCGAGGGCTGAAAAGCCAGTCAAGGTCGTTAAACACTTCCATATATATACATACCTGTCAACCTGTGATGAAATCTCAGGTCATAACGCTTACAAACTTTTCGAGCTGAACTTTAGTATTTAGGGTACATTTTTAAATCAAGAATCAAAGTTACCAAAACATCAATGCATGTCACTTGGTTAAATACTTTGAAATCTTATTAATTATTATTTCATTGCACTTTTAAAAGATTTGGATACATTTGTGTAGCACTGTCTTATATCCTTTTCTTAATGTTATGATGAGTTTCAACCTAATACTATCTACAAGGTATTTGAAATTAGTCTATAATACAATATAGTAAAACAGTTAAAGGAAGTATAGATACGGTAAACAAAATAATTTTCAACTTTTTTTTTATAATTGTATAAAGGTATGAATATAATGTAAAGTTATATTTCATTATGTATTTGAATTTTATTTTTTCAAGATATAATCTTTTTTCAACCAAAAAACGTAAATATAAGGAATAATTTTGAATGGTGGCAAACTAAGGGGAAGTAACTCAGGTGAAATATGTTTGTAAAATAACTGCAATTTATTTATGACCTAAAGCTAAGGTAATTGGTGTTAATTAAACAAAAGCTGTCAAGTGAACCCATGCACTTAATGGGGGTCACTTAATTTGACAGTTTACACAGCTAGATGAACTTCCTGTTCATGGAAAAATTACGAATTTAAAGGAATATCACTTATGAAATCAATCTCAAGGTTAAGAAATCTGGGTGAAAACGGGTCATTTTTGGAATTCCCGGGTTATTCAATAACCCAGAGGGTGTCCCGGGCCGGGTGATCCCTCAGAATTGTGAAAATCTCGGGTCACACCCGCAAAATACTGGTCAGTTGACAGGTATGTATATACATTTTGTATATGAAAAGGGTACGGTGAAAGAACCCCACCCCTGCAAAATCCCAGCACTGGTAATTTTGTAAATCCTGATATTTCTTATTCTCTTAGGACTTCAGATTATTAACAGGAATTACTGGGATATTTCAAGTCTTGTCTTGTCTTGTACGAATAGCGTATCACAAGGGGAAACGTTGTCAATTTGTATATATACACAGAAATGTTATTCATACAGTCAGGATTCTACTTCTTCAAAATTATTTCCCCATTACGCCAGGCAGTTGATTTTCACAATCGTAGAAATGGAAGCCATTGTAGGAATGACACGCTGCCAATTTTGCTTTTGAAAATCAATACATTTATCCACATAGCACCATTACTATCCTTATCTGTCAGTTGTATTTTAAAAGACAAATGTATCTACTAGCTAATAAGCATCAGTTAAAGATCTTGTCTGCATTAATTCAACTTAAAACTATTGTCTAATCGGATGTCAGGTGGAATTTCGAAAATTCTTAAACATTTAAAAAAAAAATCTGATTAAATATTTCATGGAAGGGCAGACTAAAAATTTTCAGTGGTTGCATGAGGATTATAAACCCTAGTTATCACACAAACACACAAATATTTTTTCGAAGATATGCATTTTCATCATGCAAATTAAAAGACTGTCGTAAAGTACTTTTAGAAAAAAATAGCTATTTGAACACACCTACTCTGTTTTTGTGATTCATTAGATAGGTATTTCACTTGACCCATATATAGACAATAATAGTGCATTGACTTGACATATCAACGATATCAGGATGAGGCTTAGAAACGGGGAAAGCGAGGCTATGCCGAGCATTTTCCCCGTTTCGTGCCGAATCCTTATATCGTTGATATGTCAAGTCAATGCACTATTATTGTCTTTATACTGCAACAAAAAAAAAACATTTTCAATTGTTGTTTAATGTGTGAACTTTATTATTTTATTTAAATATTGGGAAACCGTCCCCTTTTATAAAAAGGCCTCATATCATGCAGGTGGAGAAATATACAACACGATGAAATGGACATTTCCTGATGAAACCCTTAATCGATGGTGAAAGAATTGTTTGAGAATGAACTAAAAGATCAACAATAAGCATAAAACATAATGATTAAAGTGAAATATTTTTTTTCTAAAAATTGTAAAAGAAATAAGTTTGAGTCGTTGTATACATTGAAAACAAGAACAGGTTGAATAGCCAGGTCGCATGAATAATTAATTACAATTTGGGCAATTTCTATTTAAATATCCATGAGGAAAAGTGATATCAGGTCAGTGACTGTATATGACATAGAAATATACAGTCAACGCATTTTGACTGCTCAAATAGAACGAGTGCAGTATAAATAAAAATTGTAGAATCTGAAGCGAGATGCTATATCAAATACTCTTGCTTTGTACGTTTTTATTTAAAGACAAAATATACACCTCAAACAAGCCCTAACATAAGAAGGTGCACTCGATTTTCTCTTTTCGATACAATAGTTACCTATTTTTGGGAACTTTTTCTTGATTCACATAATGGAAGGGCAGACAAGAAAAATTCTGAACTATTAGATTGATATGTTCTCCGTCTGTGGTAAAAAAAAAAAAATCGGAGGTTATGCATTTTCTACATCCAACTTATAGTACCCATGTCGTCGACTTGATATCTTATTGTTCTGCATTACTATGTAATAGATAAATTGAAAACTTTGGCAAATGGTGTTTTTAAAATTAAACACTTCGTAATTGAGAAGAAAATTGTCGTTTCTAATAACTTTTAAAAAATTTGTTACTAAAGTAAACATTACAGTCAACATTTATCGCCTTCTCTAACAAAGAGCTACGATTTTTTGTTCTATTTCAAATCGGTTTTCGCCTGCATATATCAAGACAAATTAAGATTTTAATCAGCTTCCTCTGGAACCATACTCATGGGCTCGATTACCGAATATTCATACATGCATGTATTATTAATGTTTTTTATGCTCCGGCCATTTATGAACATTATGTTTTTTTGGTCTGTGCGTGCATTCGTCCGTTTGTCTGCTCGTTTGTCCGTTTGTCCAGCTTCAGGTTATCAACTTGAATCTTAGTACACATTTTCACTATGGTATGATCTTTTTAATTCTAATGCCAAATTAGTTTGATCCCATTTTCAAGGTCCACTAAACATAGAAAATGATAGTGTAGATGAGGGATCCGTGTACTAGGGACACATTCATGTTTCTTCAAATTTTCGTCGTATTGCTGTCAATTTGTATTAAAATTTTAACATCGTTATCAATAAATATTTCATTGTTTACGAGAAATATGCAATTTACTATCATTGTCATGACCCAAAATACGGCCAATAGTTTAAAAAAAGAAATTTATGAAACATATTTATATCCGCTAACCGAGCCCCTATTGAAATCGACAACTCAACGAAAAGCTTTGAATACAAGTACGGATATTTTTTAGAATTGAAGGTCGTCCTTTATAAATTACAGTCACCCTTTACAAATTACGGTCATCCTTTACAAGTTACGGTCATCTTTTTACCAATCAAGGTCATCCTTGTTATATGTAACGGTCATCTTGAAAATATTTTGATTATGATTTAATACGGTCATCTTTTTTTAAAATTTTTATTATTTTCAAGATTTACAACAAATACAACACATCAAACATACATACAGTAATATTAGCGATAGATTTGAATATATATTTGTTTATGACAATAAACATTGTTGTAAATTAATGTTTTCTATTTATATGAAAAAAAAGGACCAAGAAAATACAGAAAAAAATATAATTAGAGTTAAATGTTTACGTACCACTGTGTGGCACTTGAAAATTGTAAAGAATTTTATAAAAATAAAAAAAAAATAAAAAAGAATTTTGAAGAAGTTAAAAAATATCCCGTAAGATTTTCAGTACATAATAAATTGTGCTATTAGATACTATAATATTTTATGTTAGTTTTGACAATAAATATAGATTGTAAAAATAAATGACAAATTGAATTATAAAAATAATATTTTAAACGCATTCCACACGCTATCAAAGTGTTTTTGTCTCTTTTTTTTGACTGCCATTATTTTTTCTAAATTGTACATATATTTTAACTTTTCTTTAATGGCACCGACTGAAATACGGTCATCTTAACGATTATTTCAAATGGAATTTTCCATTTCATGCACATTTCTCGGTAATTATTTGTGATTTCCGAGTGATTCTTTTATGAACTTATGTCGTTTTAATGTATGATTTGTAAAGAAAATGATATAGAAACACTTTAACAGACAATACAGAAACTGACCTAATTTTTCATCCGACATCTTGGGATGACCGTGAATGCAGTGTAACGGTCGTCAGCTTTACCCCAGTGAAAAGATTCTTGCAAGGGCTGAGTGAGAGCCGCCTCATATCAACTAATGATCTATAGAATTTTTTCTTCAATCACTGTTGACATTAAAAGCAGTTTAACATTTGTGCAACTGATGAGCGTCATATCAATAACTGACCTATTGATTGCTTAAAATTAGTGATGTCATCGCTCGGTAGTACCGAGTATTGATTACCAAAATGATATTTGACTAATTGCTTTACTGTTAGAGTGTTGTTGCTTTCTTAAGTTTAAACAAAAAACATTTTTATCTAGAAGTTAGAACATATGATCTCCTGGGACCATTATATATTATTCAAAATTAATAAAAATTGAAAAAGATTCAAATGTTTGTGTTAAACTGTCATTTGAAATTCCCCAGGTATATGTAGGATATATGAGCAAGAGCATTTTTCAAAGGCTGGCACTTTTAGCTAATTTTTAAGTCACTCCCTACCTCTGTTCTATCAGGGCATATATTTTCATTAGCGGGACTGTTGAGAAATCTATACATTGTATGTCCTAGAAAAAATTGACAAGATAATATTTTCAAATAAGAACAATTTTGTTGCACCCTGTATCGACCCTCAGAAAATAACTAAAGGCATAAGTAAGTTATAACTATCACCCCTTTCTTGATCATTTAATGTGTTTATATACAGTTTTCAAATACTGTTGTTCGAGTTATAATTTTGCTATAGATACTAATTATTAACTTGATTAGATTTACCTGTTTACATAATTAGTACAGGCAGTAAACGAGTGATAAACTGTGGAATAAAACTTCTTGGACTATTATCTAGTCCTAGGTAATTATCCTGAAGATTTTATGATTATGTGACAACGACCTACAATACATAAAGTAGTATAATTTTGTGTTTCCATTTTGTTACCTAAATGTTTTACTTAGCAAGTACTCAAGTATTGCTTGGTAAATACAACAAGTAATCGATTATTAAATCCTCACCGAGTTGACATTCCTACTTAATATGGAATAAAAAAAGTAGCAACTCAAATTTATAGCATAAATTAGCCCTGTCAAACTAATATAACAATACTGTATTTACATATCATACATGTGAACCTCCAGACGGGAATACAATAATCCTGTTTTCATGGGTCTCCTCCCATCCTCCGGTTGAAGAAAAAAAAATCCTGTGTATGAAATGTTTCATGAATGGATTTCAGTGGCCATTTTTTTACCATTGAGTTTTTAGCTATCTGGCATTAAAACATAAAACATTTAACATGTCCAAGTGTCAAAGACTACAGTGTTTCAGTTACTAAACAATATTCATCAATTTCAGATGAACATTGATTTAGCTTAAAAATAGAAAAATATTTTACACTGTTTGAGTCTAAAGTTTTCTAGAAAAAATGACTTTTATAATGCTCAAAAACCATGCATAACAATTGTTATTGTTTGTTATTTTTTCATTTATTTATCATGTTTTATATTTACATGTATAGCATATTTCTTTCTTATTTATCTATACCATTGATAGGAGATGGCGACATGAATACAAATATATATATATGTTGTGTACAAGATGTAAGTTTGTACAAATTATAATTTGTACAGGATTTTTGTACAAGTTATAAGTTTTTTGACACCTTCCTTCTTGCAACAGGTGATACAGGTGTATCTTATAAAATGTACCAGTGGAATGTTTTAAATTCAAAATATTATACTTCAACCTAACATTTAGTGCTTTTCTCCTTGTCTTCAAACTGGAAATGAGGATACCTGAATGGTTTAAATTCTAATTTTATTTTTTTCCTTATACCATATTCATCTCCATACAAAATCTTTGTGTGGTCTTATAATGTTTTTGTGTCAATGCTCAGTATCAGACTGTATCATGAAGTTATGAAAATATGACAGAAATATGCGAAGCAAAAGACTGTGTGCTTGCATCATCAATTTGTGTTCAGCAGGTCATAAAACACTGATAACTTGTACAAAAAATCTGTACAAATTATAATTTGTACAACATTACAACTTGTACACAACATATACACAAAAAAAAGGTCATAAGCACTTTATTAACACACAGCTGTCAAGAATCAATTATAGAAATACAAAGAAAGAATCGGAATCTTCTCAATAATTTCTTTTAGCAATGTGATATCATTCAAATAGAAAGGCTACATGGGTACTATAAACATATTATATTCAGATAGAAAGTTGAAGAAAAAACACAATTTCTACATGATATACAGTTGCCTTTACTATAAAATTTATGTAAATAAAAACCTCCTGATCTGAGTCCTAATCTCCTGACCAAAATTTCCCAATCTCCTGATCTCAGTTTCACAGTCCATCACATGTATGACATATCGTTCTTGAAATTTGATAAATTGACAAATTTAGTACAAAATGTACGTTGAAACGGACATCTGTATTGTTCGAATTCAATTAATTAGAATGACTAGTTGTGGCACAATTATGGCACCAATTGCTTCATTTGTCTTCTTAAAGCTTTATAGGATTATTTGATACAGTTTGTAGTAACTCTTTTTCACTTTCAGATGTGTGATTAATCCGGATAAAACTACATGGTGGTTGCCATCTATTGGTAGGCAGTGCTTAAAAGTTATAATAAAGGAACACCAGATTAGTGAGACCACAAGTTCTGTGAGTAACAATATAAACACTTGATTTTAAACATTTTCAACTGAGAAAAATATTTTACCTATATGTTATATAGATATTTTGTTAAATTATCAGTGGCGTAGCTAGGTAATTTTTACATGTACGCCCGAACCTCGATGAGGGGCCTGAAGGCCCAAGCTCACTCACTTACAGGTCCAGGTCGAAGAACCTGCTGGTAGTGTATTAGCGGGAGCGAAGTCTCCCAGAATGACATACCATTCATGTCATTAAAAACTCACTGATAACAACATTCCTAAAAATACTTGAGACAAAATGTTTTTTTTTTAATGATTAATCTATTCATTGATTTTATTTAGAATCTAATGGCGGTCATTGGCTTAATTTGGAGTAAACGTCAGAAGCAGTTACTTTGAAATATGAATAAAGCCGGGGAGCCGTGGGGTAAAACACTCAATCAATAAAAGCACATGATTTTATTTATATGCAAATTTCGTAAATGAACATGAAATAATTAATTTTCTGAGTTGTTCAGGTGCAATATTAAAATGTGTAAGGGTTCTCTATGAAACCCTAAGGCTTAATGTTCTTCTGGCTGGGGATTTCTCCCCGCGAAAAGTAAATTTATTTATCAGTCCATTACAGGATTTAAACTTTTAACAAATCAAATATTTTCATTAGATGTTTTTCTTGGTCTGGAATATTAATTTCTGCACAACTTCATGGAGAAAATGGAGGTTTAATTTAGAAAGATTAAAATTAAATTGTACTTGTGCCAAATGCGAGTTTTGTTTTAAGAGACCCATCAATGTCGCTGGAAACAAACGTGACAAAAATTCAAGATGGTCTGACAAAAATTGTGAAAAGAATTTTTTAAGTCTGTCTGTCAGTATAAAATTGAAAATGAACGAAAACAAATTGATTCAGAACTTAACCATGAAAAAGACCCTCCAAGAAAGATGATGAAGATATGAAAAAATTACAAAGTAATTGATATGTAACAAATTTTAACCTTAGAATTTAAATGCAAAACGAAATTTCTTTTATTCATAAAATTCAGGAAAACTAAATATATATAATTTCGTCATCATTATCTGGATACTCTTTTAATCATAAACAGTTTTTGTTCAGCTAAGGTAAATGTTTACGAAGGTTTGACAAAGTTATTGACATCTTAAAACTTATCACATAATGAACCTAGTTACATTGTATAATATTGGCACCGCTGATAAAATTTAGGATCCAAATGTCTCGCTTTCGCAGCATAAATGTCAATGGCGCGACCAACAATGCAGACCTCATATCGAATCATAGCACATGATAATTGCTTTAAAAAATTTGTAAGGGTTCGACGGAACCCAGTGTCTCGCCTACTTTTGCTGTAACTCCCAGGCTCAACAAAAATGAGGAAAACAATCAATAAAAATATTCCTCTTGATACTCTCTTTTTGATTGTAAGAAGCTTCTGTCCAAGTTAGATAAAAATTTCAGGATAGTTTATGAATGAATAAATGTTTTAAAAACTTTAACTGTAGACTGTATGTAATGTTAACTGGAAGAAAAACTTAAGTCCATTTATAAGTAAAATACAGATATACAGGTACCAAATATTAACAAAATTTCCTTATTAGATACTAGCTTTTGATCATAAACAAGCTTCTATCCAATTTTGCTACAAATTTAAAATAGTATAAGAAAGTTATTAAATTTAAAAAAAAATTAACCACAGAGGGAATGTGTTGTTTTCTGGCAGAAAACCCAAGTCCATTTAAAAGTATAATCGGAAAAAATGAATTTATTTTTTTACAAAAATTTATTTCTGGATACTATCTTATGATCATAAACAAGCTTCTGTTCAAGTTTGGTACAAATCCAGGATAGTTAAAGAAAGTTATTAAAATTTTAAAACATTAACCACAGAGTGAATGTTATGTGTCCCCGCAGAAAAACTAAGTCCATCTATAAGTAAAAAACAGAAAAAATGGAATTTAATTTTGGCAAACTTCACTTCTGGATACTATCGTATGATCATAAACAAGCTTCTGTCCAAGTTTGGTAGAAATCCAGTATAGTTTAAGAAAGATATTCAAATTTTAAAAACTTTAACCACAGAGTGAATGTAATGTTTTCCCGCAGAAAAACTAAGTCCATTTATAAATAAAATACGGAAAAAATGGAATTTTATTTGTACAAAATTTATTTCTGGATACTATCTTATGATCATAAACAAGCTTCTGTCCAAGTTTGGTAGAAATCCAGTATAGTTTAAGAAAGTTATTAAATTTTCAAAAACGTTAACCACAGAGTGAATATTTGTGGACACCGCCGCCGACGACACAGACGACGACGGAATGTAGGATCGCTTAGTCTCCCTTTTTCGACTAAAGTCGAAGGCTCGACAAAAAAGGAAAGTGAGTCACAGTAGATTTAGACTTTGACAGAAAGTGAACAAATATATAATATGATATTAAGTTTTGTCCCTTGTATTTGCAATTACAAGTTATCGAGAAAAGACTTAGAAGGTTGATATACTGTTAACCAATTCTTTTATTTTTTTTAGATGATTTTTTTTTTTTACCAAATTCAAATTCAAATCCAATAAGCCTGGGCGTTTTGACGTTAATGTAGCTACGCGCATGATTATTAAATGCCAAAAAAGGCCCAAGCCAGTGCCCTACCGTGCAAGGGCTGTAAAGCCAGTCAAGGTCATTAAAAATTCCATCTTAGCTATTGTTTATACGAAAAAAACCTTTTTCAGTTTACAAATATAATTTATGTTATGACAAAGATGCTGACATCCTGGATACAATTCCTTAACATTATTTACACATACCAGTTTTTAGCTCACTTGGCTTCTTTTATCACTTGGTGTCAGGCACATGTCTGGAAACGGCCATATATACCAGACATGACCGATTTGGAAACTCAAAAGTCCCAAAGGATTTATTGCATGGATTTAGGATTTTTTTACAGAAATAATTTCATTCTTTCATTGAGATTAGAGTTTTTCAATCGCCATTTTGAACTTATTTTTCACCAGCTATCATTTTTAGCTCACCTGGCCCAAAGGGCCAAGTGAGCTTTTCTCATCACTTGGCGTCCGTCGTCTGTCGTCGTCCAGCATTGTTAACTTTAACAAAAATCTTCTCCTCTGAAACTACTGGGCCAAATTTAACCAAACTTGGCCACAATCATCATTGATGTATCTAGTTTAAAATTTTTTTTTGACCCGGCCAACCAACCAAGATGGCCGCCATGGCTAAAAATAGAACATAGGGGTAAAATGCAGTTTTTGGCTTATAACTCAAAAACCAAAGCATTTAGAGCAAATCTGACATGATGTAAAATTGTTTCTCAGGTCAAGATCTATCTGCCCTGAAATTTTCAGATGAATCAGACAACCCATTGTTGGGTTGCTGCCCCTAAATTGGTAATTTTAAGGAAATTTTACTGTTTTTGGTTATTATCTTGAATATTATTATAGATGGAGATAAACTGTAAACAGCAATAATGTTCAGCAAAGTAAGATTTACAAATAAGTCAACATGACCAAAATGGTCAGTTGACCCCTTTAGGAGTTATTGCCCTTTATAGTCAATTTTTAACCTTTTTTCGTAAATCTCCATGATCTTTTACAAAAATCTTCTCCTCTGAAACTACCGGGCCAAATTAATCCAAACTTGGCCACAATCATCATTGATGTATCTAGTTTAAAGTTTGTGTTTTTTGACCCGGCCAACCAACCAAAATGGCCACCATGGCTAAAAATAGAACATAGGGGTAAAATGCAGTTTTTGGCTTATAACTCAAAAACCAAAGCATTTAAAGAAAATCTGACAAGGGGTAAAATTGTTCATTTGGTCAAGATCTATCTGCCCAGAAATTTTTAGATGAATGGGACAACTCGTTGTTAGGTTGCTGCCCCTAAAATTGGTAATTTTAAGGAAATTTTGCTGTTTTGGGTTATTATCTTGAATATTATTATAGATAGAGATAAACTGTAAACAGCAATATAAATGTACAGCTATTTAGCAATTTAAGACTAAAAAATAAGTCAAAATGACCAAAATGGTCAATTGACCCCCTAAGAAGTTATTGTCCTTTATAAACAATTTTTAACAATTTTCATAAAATTTGTAAATTTTTACTAACATTTTCCACTGAAGCTACACGGACAATTTAGTTCATTATAGATAGAGATAATTGTAAGCAGCAAGAATGTTCAGTAAAGTAAGATGTACAAACACATCACAATCACCTAAACACAATTTTGTCATCAACTGTCTGCTTCCTTTGTTTACTTCACATATACCAAGGTGAGCGACACAGGCTCTTTAGAGCCTCTAGTTCCTATTGCTCGTGCTGAATCTGTGATTGTTACTTTCTTTTGATAGAGAAGCCGTTTACATTATTCTATTAAACCTTTTTTCCTTTCAGAAGTTAACTGTAAAGTCATATTGTTTATAATGAACCCCAGAAAAACAATTCCTTGAGTAGGTAAAAATACTGATTTTTCAGGATGAATTGTGAATCCTCATACATCTAGTAAAGTAACAGTTTCTTCAATATTTTTCAAACACTCATGATATGTATCAAGGAATTTGTTTTTGTCTCGGCCGATAAAGCTGTTAATAATATTATTATTGTTTGACGTAAATTTTACATTGAGGTTCTGAAAAAAGATATGACAAATTCCCCAACATTCCAACTGATATATAAAAAAGAAGATGTGGTACGATTGCCAATGAGACAACTATCCACAGAAGACCAAAATGACACAAACATTAACAATTATAGGTCACCGTACGGCCTTCAACAATGAGCAAAGCCCATACCGCATATAGTCAGCTATAAAAGGCCCCGATAAGACAATGTAAAACAATTCAAGCGAGAAAGCTAACGGCCTTATTTATGTAAAAAAATGAACGAAAAACAAATATGTAACACGTAAACCAACGACAACCACTGAATTACAGGCTTTAAATAAAGCTAATACTAACAATAACCACTGCCCTTACCTCGATCTTGATATCTATATCACTAATGGAAAGCTGAATACTAAAATTTATGATAAAAGAGATGAATTTTCATTTCCTATCGTTAATTATCCATTTTTAGATGGTGACGTTACCTTGTCACCATCTTAAGGTGTTTATATTTCTCAACTTGTACGATTCACTCGTGTATGTAACAATGTTTTAGATTTTAACGAGAGAAATTTATGTATTACTGAAAAATTATTACATCAGGGTTTTCGATATCACAAACTAGTCAAAACATTTACTAAATTTCATCATCGGTATAAGGACATCATTCGTAAATATAGCTCAACATGCAGACTTCTTATACGTTCAGGTGTTTCACATCCAATTTTTTATGAAAATATTCTTTATAAAGCACAAAGGTGTCAGTATTCACCTCATAAACTAACTAAATCTTTGAATAGACTTATTAAAAAGGGATATAGTTACGATACTGTTGTCAGGTCATTAAAGATTGCATATTTTGGCGTTAATATTGATTCACTTATAGGGTCTTTGCATTGGAACTAAACATATTTATTCAAAAACCAATTGTTGGCATGACACGGGTTATGTTCTTCTCATATATGTTATGATGGTATGATACTAAACCCCTAACAGGAAGGATTGTGCCTGATTTGGTTACATCTTCTGACAACAGACATGGACTTCTCTTGAACTGAATTTTAATGTAGGTATTGTTATGCGTTTACTTTTCTACATTGGCTACAGGTATAGGGGAGGGTTGAGATCTCACAAACATGTTGAACACCGCCGCATTTTTGCGCCTGTCCCAAGTCGGGAGCCTCTGGCCTTTGTTAGTTTTGTATCATTTTAATTTTAGTTTCTTGTGTACAATTTGGAAATTAGTATGGCGGTCATTATCACTGAACTAGTATATATTTTTTTAGGGGCCAGCTGAAGAACGCCTCTGGGTGCGGGAATTTCTCGCTACATTGAAGACCTGAACAGTTCGTGACCTTCTGCTGTTGTTTTTTTTTTTCTATGGTCGGGTTGTTGTCTCTTTGACACATTCCCCATTTCCAATCTCAATTTTATCACCCAATAATAAACTGTCATCAATATAAGGCACATTGACATGTCCCATTTCACGTTATTTTCCATAAACAGGTTTTAACAATTTGGTAAAAACCCTTGGGCTGCTCGATAACCCTTGTGGAAGTACTTTAAATTGGTATTCACTATTGATCATTTTTCCATCTAAATCTTAAATACTTTTTATCACTTTCTTGTATCGGCACACTATAATATGCATCTTTCAAGTCGACTGAAGCCATAAATTTGTTAAGTTTAATGTTGTTTAAAATAGCTGTATGCAGAGTTTCCATTTTGAAATATTTTTTGACAACATTATTATTGTATGATTTGAGATTTAAAATTACTCTAACACTACCATCCTTTTTGTTGAGCTTTCGACTTTAGCGATCCTACATTCCATCCTTGTCGTCGTCTGCGGCAGTGTCCACAAATATTCACTCTGTGGTTAAAGTTTTTGAAATTTAAATACCTTTCTTAAACTATACTGGATTTGTACCAAACTTAGACAGAAGCTTGTTTATGATCATAAGATAGTATTCAGAAGTAAATTTTGTAAAAATAAAATTCCATTTTTTCTGTATTTTACTTATAAATGGACTTAGTTTTTCTGCGGGGAAACATAACATTCACTCTGTGGTTAAAGTTTTTAGAATTTTAATAACTTTCTTAAACTATCCTGGGTTTGTACCAAACTTGGACAGAAACTTGTTTTAGATCAGAAGATAGTATCAAGAAGTAAGTTTTGTAAAAATAAAATTCCATTTTTTCCGTATTTTACTTATAAATGGACTTTGTTTTTTCTGCGGGGAAACATAACATTCACTCTGTGGTTAAAGTTTTTAGAATTTTAATAACTTTCTTAAACTATCCTGGGTTTGTACTAAACTTGGACAGAAGCATGTTTATGATCATACGATAGTGTCCAGAAGTAAAGTTTGCAAAAAAATAAATCCATATTTTCCGTATTTTACTTGTAAATGGACTTAGTTTTTCTGCGGGGAAACATTACATTCACTCTGTGGTTAAAGTTTTTAAAATTTCAATAACTTTCTTAAACTATCCTGGGTTTGTACCAAGCTTGGACAGAAGCTTGTTTATGATCATACGATAGTATCCAGAAGTAAAGTTTGCAAAAATTAAATTCCATTTTTTCTGTTTTTTACTTATAGATGGACTTAGTTTTTCTGCGGGGACACATTACATTCACTCTGTGGTTAAAGTTTTTAAACTATCCTGGGTTTGTACCAAACTCAGACAGAAGCTTGTTTATGATCATAAGATAGTATCCAGAAGTAAATTTTTGTAAAAAAATAAATCCATTTTTTCCAATTATACTTTTAATTGGACTTAGGTTTTCTGCCAGAAAACAACACATTCACTCCTGTTTGAAAACTTGATAACGGTCGAGATCGCAACCCATAAACCATATATATTCATGTATGGGACAATATAAAAAATCAAATGAAAAATAGGGGTAGTCCCCAGGGTCACCCCACACCCTCTTGTGTGCGTTTTGAGAACTTGCAAAAGATTAAGATACCAATGCCTAAGCCATATTCATTCCTGTTTTTCATTTAAAAAAAGATTGAATGACATACAAGGTCAATCTCATAGGCGACACATATGCATATCACTTTGCTAGACCCTAACACCTGTCATTTTATTCCAAACATAGACATCATGAACTTAAAGTGAAGGTGGGAGTCATTTACATTTACTATGGACAGGTCAGTCAGACCTCACCATTGATCCCTGTAGTAGTAAACATTTGTCTGATTTGTGTCTCATAACTTTTGTACTGTACAACACAAACTCAGTTTTCTTTCCAGGAAAGCAAGTCCATTCATACTTTTACAAACTTGTACTAAAGTCAACTTGAACTACTAATAGTCAACTAATACGAACAATTACGATCAACTAGTAGAACTGCATTCATTGCAAATTTGTACCACTGCTGACTTATGAAAGGCTCATGACCATTCGTGGTCATGTGCGTCGCTATTGAAAACCTTGATAAAATATGAATTATTTGCCTTAATGATTAATTCATTAAATGAACATAAATGTACAATTATATATGAATGTTTAATGTTTGTTCTTTTAAATCTTAAAGAAAATGTTGAAGCAACATTGCCACAGTTTTCATAATTATGTTTGCCTTGGTTTTTGGTGAACTGCCTACAGTGCTTACAGCGCTTTGATTAAAAGACCTTGTATACAGAGATTGGCAAAACCACAAAATCAAATACCCACGAATATGCAAGTTTTTAGCAATCCACGAAAATTGATACCCAAGAAAATAAATGAATCCACAGTAACATCAAAGGGTAGATAACTCAGATACAAGGGGAGGTAAATCGATTAAGTAACTTTTGGAATTAGAATGTGTTGTGTATTTATCTATTTTATTATGTTACTGTAACAGAGATGCAACTAATCGTCGGACCTGTTGGACCTAAGGGGCAGAATTTATGCAGGTCCGGCAAAACTAGTTGCTCTGCAGGACCTGATGGCCGGCAATATTTTAGTCTGCTTGGGTCAGCCAAAACTGATTTCCCTGTCGGTCCCAGCATAGTATTTTGTTTATAAAATTGTGATTTTACAACCACGTTGCATGATTAGATAGAACAACATGCAAGGCTTCGATTACATAATAGAAATTGGGAGTTCAAACTGTTTTAATGATAAATATTATAGCCTGACACAACTTCCAAATATCCCTCCTTAAAAAATAAAAAAATAAACCTTTTGCAGTATAAATTTCTGTTTTGAAATGGTAAGTTTTGACATCTCAATTTATTGAAATATTTATATCAAACGCAGTTGATTAGTTGTAACAGAGAATACACACCATTGGCTTGAAAAATGATGTAACTTTGACCCCTAGCAGAGTTCCAAAAATATATAGGTCACTGAATATTCATAATATATTTCAGATCGTCTGTTGTTTTGATGTCTAAAATTGTTTTATTTTTTAAACTTTTCTTTCAAATTAGTTTTAATCCATAAAAAAATTAAAAACATTGCCTGACTGTACCTTACATGTAAGTTGAATATCTATATCCAAATTCAATTAATTAAAGCTGTAATCCATGATCACAAATTGAATGCTTTGTTTACAATTGTTGAAAGCCATGTACTTTTTGGCGGGAAAATTCGGGAAACCCCTTAACAGAAAACAGTTACATTTCATTGTTATTTATAAACAGTAAGAATTTCATTTTTATTAACTGCTAACATTTATTCATGAAAAATAAAAAAATTCTTGAGGTGAAACTGATAATACTTTTTATACTCTACATCTACTAAAGGGATGGTAAAATGGAAAAAAAGGGGGGGGGGCTGGGTTTTTTTTTCATAATATTACAAAAATAGATAATTTTGAGTGAAAATATAGGTCTGGCAGAAATGTGTTGTTATGTATTAGGGTTGAATTCTGTTCGAGGTCGGGGCTATTCCAGGTAAGGGTGTAAGGTCAGACCCGTAATGCTGTTTTTGATGTTTCTTTAGTATGAACGTGCTTATGGAGAATAAAGACGTGTTTGTAATGATGTCTTGTCTATTTATTTAGTCCCCGTAAAAGGCAAGAACATCTCATGGTGGAGGACTTCAAATGGATTAATTTGTTTTGTAAACCGCTTTTGACAATTTGTTTCAATTTTATACTGTGTAACTGAAATATTTTTGTGAATTACCACGAGGATCGATTGGCGTGCACTGAAGCGTGACATTACATGTAGGCGGCAAGCACATGGTTTTTACACAGAGACAATTTTTATTTCCGTTGGTTGTTGAAATTTTTGTACCCGAATGAGTCTTATTTCTAAAGCCGAGAAAAATCTCACCAACTTAAGTCCGAGGTTAGAAAATGTGAGAATTTATCTCGCTGCTCTTTGTATTGATACATGAACATGGTTGTATGTATAGTGGTTCAGTGTATGTGAGAATTAACTCGCTACACAAGGCATTAAACAAAAGCGTATTACATTTAGACTGAAGTATACATATAAAAGCGTAATATCATTCTAGCTCGCTAGACCCACAACTGTTGATTTTTGCTCTTTATATTAAAATGACTTCTTATGAATGTGTATGTGAGAATTTACTCGCTACATGTATAGGGTAATCCTGATCGTTGGTAACATAATTTTGTAAATGACTTCAAATCAACTCTCGGCAAATTTTTCTGATAACGAGTACGACAGTGAGGTCGAATTTGGATTGATATCAATTAAGTCACCTGAAACCCCACTACTGCCTTTACCCGTTTCTATATCACCATTGTCCCAGTACTCTGACGATTCCCTAGAATTTGAACTTGAACAACCAAACTCTGTTCTATCAGACGAATTTTTGTCGCTAAATCAGCTTCGGGAGCCAGATATTAATTATTTACTTACTCCGTCCCCAAAACTACCTTTGAACTTTTCAACATGTAATTCAAATCTTGCAATTTCAGACACGATGGAAAAACTAGCAAACTGTCGGAAATTTGGCGGCTATCCCCATGAAAATGCTGCATTATTTATTGCTGAGTTTGAATCATATGCAACCTTACATAACATTTCACCACTGGACGACAACCGCATAATAGCGGCGCTTCATTTACATTTGACTGGTCCAGCATTAACCTGGTTTAATTCACTATCGTCTGAAAATAAGGCATCATGGGAAGCTATAGTACATTTGTTCACAAATAAATATGTTGATTTAGACTGGCAAAATCCTACAGTTATGCTTGATAGTGAAATCTTTGAAAACATGTCTTTATCGTCAGGCCAGTCAATTGATGATTTTTATTGCCAACTTGTGGAAAAAGCAAATACATTGAAAAAACCTGATCACGAAATTTTAGTTAAATTTATTAAAGGGTTACCCGAACAACTAGCATTTTTTGTAAGAGCCGGTCACCATAGAGACAGTCCATCGGCATTAGCAGCCGCTAAAATGGGCGAAGCTTATGGGTATAGGAAGGCTGAGCTACAAGTAGCTGTGGCAAGTAAACAGGCAAAACCTAGTGATAAACGTGACTCCGAGTTCGCCTCCTTACAGTCACAAATAGACACTCTCACTACGGCAGTCCAAAATTTAACTGCATCTAAAACTGATGAAAGTACAAAACAAAACAGACGTACCGATCGATTTGCTTATAGTCGTCAGCAGGCAACGTACCCCCCTCAGGCAACAAACAGTCGTCAGCAGGCAACCAACCCCCCTCAGGCAACCAACAGTCGTCAGCAGGCAACCTACCTCCCTCAGGCAACAAACAATCTTTGTTTCAATTGTAATTCGCCAAATCATATTAAACGTTATTGCAACTGGAACGGACAAGGAGTTAGCAGTTCCGATATCACATGTCAGTTGTGTGACCAAATTGGTCATTCAGCGGTTACTTGTAAGAGTTTTTCGGGAAACTAAACAGTCCCGGAGGACACCAGGCACGGTTTTTCGGGAGGACTGATATAGGTGCCAGATGTCGTAGTCGTTCGCCTTCTAGGTCATTTATTAACAGTGTTCAATCTGAACATTTTCAAACTTCGGATGATGAAATGCAGTGTTCTACATCAAATATGGAAAGCCGGAATAAGTTTATTTATTTGCCTGTACAGATTTTGAATTTGAAAATTGCAGCCCTAGTAGATACGGGAAGCTCAATAAATGTAATTTCACAACAATTATTTAATTCAATACCTGAAACTCACAAGTCATGGGTAAATTCAACTAGTGAGAAAATTGTTTTAGCTAATAACCAATCTGTTAACATTATTGGTGTTTCACGAATTAAAATACAAATTCCACAAGGAAAACATTGGATTTTAGTACATGTATTTTCACAAACATCACATCCGTTATTATTAGGCACAGACTATTTGGTCTCGAAGAAAATAATGCTAGATTTTTCAAAGTTGACCGTATGTTCCCGTTCTTGTAAAGTGAAAAATCAAAAGCGTTTGTCAGTTTTGCCAAATTCTGAGATGATAGTATGGGGCAAAGTTCATAATGATATTTTACATGGTATGCAAGGAATATGCACGAACCATAATTATTTGTTTAAATTAGGTGTTTTGACAGCGAAATCGGTAGTTTCTGTAAATAAAGATAAACTGGTGCCTGTCAAACTGTTTAATTCTACAAGTGAAATAGTTGATATTCCAAGGGGTCAGATTGTTGCGAAATTTGAGATACTTGACAATGACTCTGATTTAATACCTACATGTATAGGAAATAGAGAAAATCCAGAGGTTAATAATGTACAGTTTTTGACCGAAAAGTGTGAAGATGAAGAACTTAGTGGGACAAAATTTTTCTCCTATTTTGATATTCCAAAACATTTATCTGAGTCTGAACAAGGACAATTGAAAGGGTTTTTAAAATCGCATGACAACATATTTGTAACAGATGAAAATCCTGCTTTAGGTTTCACGGACGTAGTGCAACACAAGATTATACTAAAACCGGATTTCAAGCCAAAATATCAGCGATCGTATCGCCTTACCCCAGATAAAAAACAAGTACTTCGGGATCATCTCGATCATTTGCTAAAACAAGGAATAATTTCCCCGGTTGGTGAAACCGAAGATATACCCATCACAAGTCCCATAGTGTTAGTTTCAAAAAGAGCCAAGGAGTCCCGAACTAGCCAAAATAGCGATTTCAATCAGTCTTCAAACAGTCTCTCTCAGTTCAGATTTTGTTGCGATTTCCGTTATTTAAATTCTCAGTCTCAGCAGTTTTTTTATGGACTACCAGAATTACAGGATTTAACAGAGTCTTTCTCAAACAGGACCCCGAATTTCATAACTCATATCGATTTAAGTTCAGGATTTTTTCAGATGCCTATATCTCCAGACAGCCAACGATATACCGCATTCAACACTTGTTACGGTACATATCAATTTCTCCGCCTACCAATGGGTTTAAGTTCATCGCCAGGATCATTTCAACTTTTAATGGACAAAGTGCTCCATGGGTTAACATTCAATTCTTGTCTGTGTTATTTAGATGACGTTTTAATAACATCAGAAACCTTTGAGCAACACCTTAGTGATTTACATGAGGTATTTAATCGTTTACAAGCCGCTGGCCTAAAATTGGGCCCTAAGAAATGTCATTTTGCACAGAAATCTTGTTTGTTTCTTGGCCACCTTATTTCTAAAGACGGTATACAACCACCGCCTGATCGAATTACAGCAGTTCAAGAATATCCGTCACCCCGATCAGTACGTGAACTTCGCCGTGCACTAGGTCTGTTGAACTGGTTCAAGAAATTTATTCCAAATTTTAGCGCTGAAATAGAACCTCTAACCAAACTTCTTCGGAAAAACGCCAAATTTCGTTGGACATCAGAACAAGAAAATGCATTTACCAAGTTGAAATCTTTATTGACAAATTCTCCGGTCTTAGCATTTCCAAATTTTCATACTGAGTTTTATTTAGCAGTGGATACCAGTTCTAAAGGTATAGGATACATGTTGTACCAGTATCAGGAGACAGCTAGCGATAGTAAGGATGTCAGTGTAATTCGTTTTGGTTCTAAGTCATTAAGCAAATGGCAAAGATCGTACGGACCTACAAAATTAGAATTACTAGGGATGGTAACAGCTATTTTAGATTGTGCAATGTATTTGAGGGGTCGTAAATTTATTGTCGAGTGCGACCACCAGGCCCTTCGGCCTATATTTCAAAAACAACTTAAAGGGGCCATATATGAACGCTGGGTAGCAATATTGCAACAGTTCAATTTTGAACTACGATATAAACCGGCAAAAGATATGCAGGTTGCAGACGCTCTATCTCGGTCAACTCGATTGACAAGTTGTGAAGGTATTGATAGTCCTGATCAAGAGGACCCATTTTTTCCGTACGTTCCCGAACATGTTGGTGATATACAATTTGAAGGAAAGCGTGTTAAATTTCCGAATTTTATGGATTCTGAAAGTACTGATTTTCAAGAACACAATCTTCCGGAAGTTAACAACGTAATGCAAAGTCACGACTCCATTAGGAATTTAAAACATTTTAAGCGCAGTAAACAATTTCAAAACAAACAATTAGATTTTGGATATGATGCTGATACAGAAGATTACGATGTAGCAGATCAAACAATTTCCAAAATAAAAAGTCAGTTACCAGATTACATAAAATATCAACAATTCACGGACAAATGTGACTCTGAAGACCGTAATATAACAGCAGATACAGGAAACCGTGATATACCGGAAACTTCATCTCAAAATATTGACACTGAAAATCAGTCAGAATCAGTCGATGAAAGTGCTAAAAATCAGGATACAGAAATTTCTACGGAAAAGGAAGATCATTCAAATTTTACAACGTTAAATACCGATGGTGACGAAACCCAAACTAATCTTAGTACAGAAACGGCTACAAGTGAAAACAATACGCAAGTTAAATTCACTGATTCAATTGAAATTTTTAGACATGGTGATTTTAGTAAGGACACTTTTCAAAAACTGCAAGTGCGGGACCCATACTTTGGACCTTTTATATCATATTTTGAACAGAATAAATTACCGTCTTCACAGAAAGCTGCTAGAAAACTTCTACTCGAAACTCCAAATTATGACATGGTGGATGGATTGCTTTTTCATACTCGTACAGCAAAGTGTAAACGGACAAAACTTTTCACTTCGTATCAACTAGCATTACCAGAGGTCGCTATTAAAACCGTTCTTCGATTGTACCATGACTCACCGTTAGGTGGACACGGTGGCATTCAACATACAGCGGACATGTTAAAAGAACATTATTATTTTCCGAAATTATTACAGAGTGTGACGGATTATGTTAGAAGTTGTCACGATTGTCAGAGCCGAAAAGTTACTCAAGTTAAAACAAAAGCCGGTATCGTCGCTTTTAAGACACCTGAAGCGCCTTTTCAGGTTTGGCAAATGGACCTATACGGACCTGTACCAGTGTCAGCAAAAGGAAACTCTTATATATTTACAGCCGTCGATGCGTTCACAAAATTTTTAGTTGCAGAGCCTATACCAAACAAAGATGCGTTGACAGTTGCGGAAGTCTTGTTTAAACTTGTATCTCAATATGGAGTTTGCGATACTCTGATCAGTGACCGTGGTTCGGAAGCCACCGCTCGTGCAATTAAGGAAGTGTGTCGATTACTGGAGATAAATCAGCAATTCACACCGAGTTTTACTCACCACTGTCTTGGTTTGTGTGAAAGAACGCATAGAACGTTTGCAGAACGCATGACGCCTTACATTCAACAGGGAAAACATTGGGAGGATATGGTACCATCTATTTTATTTTCATTAAATTCAACTGCCAATGACAGTGTAAAATATTCACCTTTTGAAATTCTTTACGGCAGTCGTCCTAAATTTCCTTTGTCGGGACACGTTCGTGATTTGAATTTAGCGTCAATCCCAAAAGATTATCATGACTATCTTAAACAATTTTCCGAAAGATTAGATATTATTCGGAATGAAGTAAAGGATCACGCACTAAAGTCGCAAACAGCAATGATGGAACGCGCTAATCAAAAAGTTCATAACTTAACATTAAGACTTGGCGACTTTGTATACATGAGTAAAGACCCGACAGGTGCAGGACATAAATTTAAATTCAAATTTGCAGGACCATATGTTGTTGAAAATTGTGAAAGTCCACACTTATATACATTAAAAGACCAGACTACATCTAAAATTTTCCCGTCAATCCATATTAACAGACTAAAGCCGGCATATGTTCGCAAACCTAATCAATGTAACTATTTCATGGATCCAGTTATTACAAATGTCAATCAGTTCACAGTAGAACACGATTTACTATCAGATGAACATTCGGAACACAGTGAGAACGATAGTCCATGCAATGATCTTGTTTCATCCGAAAATAAATTATCCAATGTCCCGGATGTAAGCACATCAGAAAATAATTTACCCGTGCGACGTTCTAAAAGGACACACAGAAAACCCATGCGTTTCCGAGACACTAATTTTACGACACCTGAATCGTCCACAGATAGTCATATCAAAGACAATGTTAAAATCAAACGTATACTAGCTTGTAAAATAGTGAACGGAACACATAAATATTTAGTTCATCTTTGTGGCGAACCTGCACAGAACGCACGTTGGATGGATATTTCTGATCTCAACGTTAAAGCCAAAGAGATTATTAATAAAAGGCCCCCGCCTATAATAAATTAAGTGTATTATAGCTTGGGCGTGTGGAAATTATTCCGCCGCTTACAATGAAATAAATGATCAAAGTAGCGTCTTCTCGTAACTGCATAAGCGTGTGGGATTTTCACCGCCGCTAATTCATAAGTATCCAGAGATAAAGTTTGCACATTTAGTAATGTAAGAAAAAGAAAAGAAAAGAATCACCAGCATCATCTCTTTTGCACCTGATATTTGTGCGAGGTTTATCTCGCCGTCATTCGTATTCTTGTATAGATGTCCAACAATTTGATAAACTTTGAACTGTTAATTGAAGCACTTTATTAATGTTAATCGTTTGTTCAAATTTATTGCATTTCATTATATTTTTGGTTGACTTGGAATAGCCCATTTTTTTGAAAAATAAGTGTGCATAAATTCATTCAAGATTTGCATATCAGTTTTCACTATTTGCACATAACTGATTTTCATCAAATTTGTTCATGATAACGGAAATCATTTGATAGCGTGTACATTTGATACAGTAGAAGGAATGTTTATGTGGAATATTGTCAGTAGCGGTGTGATAGAAATCATAAATTGCCGTTTCAAGAGGTGTTGCTTTTCTGAAACATGTTTCATTAACTATAAATACGGATCCACGAGTCTGTGAGAGAGAGTAGGGGGGTGGGGGTATGAGAGTGTGAGAGAAACAGTTATGGTGGATGAAACCTATTGTGGAAAGCTCATTTTCAATAAGAGGTAGCGGTCTCTGTTGGATTCTTATCGATGTATAATAAACAGCTACAGTCATGACAACATTGTTTCACTTATATATATGCTATTTTACAAATAATTGTATTGTGATTTCATAACGTTATCAAATTTTACTAGAGCATATGGAGTAAGATGTGAGATTGTAGAGCAAAGAGTTGAAACGTATTTCAATAAGATTTTTGCATATGGAGTCGTATTGTACTGAAGATTGTTTTTTATAAATTTATATTTACATAGTATTATGGTTTGAACTGAATTCAACCTGTGGAAAAAAATTATCCAAATTTTTGCTAAGCGGGGGGATGTTATGTATTAGGGTTGAATTCTGTTCGAGGTCGGGGCTATTCCAGGTAAGGGTGTAAGGTCAGACCCGTAATGCTGTTTTTGATGTTTCTTTAGTATGAACGTGCTTATGGAGAATAAAGACGTGTTTGTAATGATGTCTTGTCTATTTATTTAGTCCCCGTAAAAGGCAAGAACATCTCAGTGTTGGGTCTGGCAAAACTTGGTACCCTGAAGGCCCCAATGTCTGACAGGAAAAAAAAACTGTTTGCATCTCTGTACTGTAAGCTAGAAAACTACTCATTTGACCCCATTATTTCTTTTTCTTATCATATTTCATCTTAAAATTCTATGATGTAGTTTTCTTTTTATCAACCAAATTTGTGTTTTCCATGCATATTCTATACAAAATCTGTCTATTTTGCACAACCTGTAGCATGAAAGAATTAAGCACTGTGATCAATACTTTTATTATATTTATGTTAAACACTTCATTTTAACAAATTATCAAAACATTCTATGGATTTAAATCCGTTGAAATTGGTCTGTGACGTAAAGCAGTAGCAAGAAGCCTCTGTCTTGTTAAAAAGTAATCTGACTTGTGCAGAAGCATCTGTTATTGTTTGCAAAATTAAAGCCAGTATTTTATTGCATCTATGAAAACTAACAAGTTACAAATGTGTTGTCTACTTTCTTCTTCTTTATTCTTTCCTCCAGTATCTGGAGTACCACTACTTTTATAGTGTAGCACGGATAAGCAACTGATTACTGTAAGCAAATGTGTGCATGTGCAGGAATATTGTACAGTGAATATGATCGGTGCACAAACCAGTATTATTTCGCCTAAAATATATTGTTCTAGATACTGGTATAAAGGATATCAACACAGCCTGGCATACCCTTCACCAATTTACAGCCCAACGACAGTTGGTCTTATCCAAAGTGAGCTAAGGCTGCGATCCCAGCCGGGTGCTCAATTCAAACATAAAACTTTAAAATAACTTAATGTCAAATCATTTTTGTAAACGTGCAGGAAACTGTTCCATCACCATACTATATACATTTGAGCTCCATATAAATCACACATGTTATGTCAATTATACACTAATCAATGTATATTACTTTAAAAGTTCATGCACTGTGGCATATACTAAAATCTAAAATCACTTCGTGTACCACCAAATTATCAATGTTACTGTGACAGTTTGTAACTCAGCATTTAACTCAACTTTCTATTGTTCATTCTAAATTAAACCAATATGCACATCTTTATTGGTACTTCACTCATGTTTCCTTACACTGCACCAGTAGCCTTATATCTCCTACTTCACTAAAAAAACACACAACAAGTTAAGTTAGGGAGAAAATCAGTAGCTTACATAAGGCCACAGTTTTTTAATTTGTTGGTTTACAGATTTTCCCCATAAAAAAGTCGGGTCGGTAGGTCGGGAAAAAAAAAGAAAAAAAAATATCTTTCAAGACAGAAAATATGCAAAATAAATATATATTTCACCTTTCTAACATGCTATTTTGTCATCATTTCTTAAATTTTAGTTCGATGAAATATTATAGCTCAGCTGTCATAAACATCGCATGACATTGTCTAATAATTTCCCGTAAAAAATGGGGGTGCACGGACAAAGACGAAATTAAATCGTCATTTCACAAACAAGAAAAACAGATTCGCGTAGCTCTTAATCAATTCCAGAAAACTTGGTGAATAATGATCTTCAAGCACGAAAACTGATAAAAAAAAAATGTAAAAACGTCGTACGAAAATAAGTTTCAACACACGTGTCAAAAAACGTAATAGACTCGTCCACTGGAAAAACGAGAATATTGGGTTAATCTGATGTCATGCATTCCCGTTTGTTATCCAAATGCCGATATTTTTTTTTTATCTATGAAACAAGAAAATTCCAAATGTTTTTTTAATATTCAGTATTTTAACTTGATATCCACATTTGGACAAGTCTATTCCTATGAGATGATGCATCTTACGGACTGATGACAAATAAGTGAAACGAACTTATTGTGTAAGTGGTTTTAAACACAGGTTTCGTTCTGCAAAATTATTTGTGCAAACGACATTTCAAGGTCAGTTATAATTGATTTGTCTATTTTAAGAACCGTAAACTGGAAGTTCTATTTTTTGACAACAGAAAGTGTTATCAATTTTGTTAGTGATTAATGCATTTCATTTCATAAAAAAAGAATATTTTGAATTATTTTTCATGGATAATGCATTTGTTAGGGTCGGCGGAAATAAAAAAGCATGAAAAGTCAATTTTATTTTTATTCTGAAAATCGGCAAAATCGGGTCGGCGGATCCGTAAACCAACAAATTAAAAAACCATGGCCTTATATCAAAACGTTAAACCTCCTATGTTTAACTGTTATATATTCTCATTCAAACAGATTCTTAAAACTATATACTAGTAATTAAAAAGCAATATATTTAACATTGCTTTTGTATAAAAAAATATCCTGTACATATAAAGCTAATGCATATGTATATATATATTTTTTTTGTAGTCACACCATGAAGATATTCCAATCAATTTTAGGCTTGATCCAGATTTGATATTTTATAATGTTGGTTGTCAGAAGAGTCCTTCAGGTCCAATAACAGCACTTAAAATGGGCAATGGTTACTTTAGATGTAACATGTCAGTAGGATCTGGTAAAATATAGTTTATATAAATTTTCATATAGATAACAGGTTGGTTTGCCTTATTAGCTCACCTGGCCCGAAGGGCCAAGTGAGCTTTTCCCATCACTTTGCGTCCGGCGTCCGTCGTCGTCCGTCGTCGTTAACTTTTACAAAAATCTTCTCCTGAAACTGCGGGCCAAATTAAACAAAACTTGGCCACAATCATCATTGGGGTATCTAGTTTAAAAAATGTGTGGCGTGACCCCGCCTACCAACCAAGATGGCCGCCATGACTAAAAATAGAACATAGGGGTAAAATGCAGTTTTTGGCTTGTTACTCAAAAACCGAAGCATTTAGAGCAAATCTGACATGGGGTAAAATTGTTTATCAGGTCAAGATCTATCTGCCCTGAAATTTTCAGATGAATCAAACAACCCATTTTTCGTAAATCTTAGTTATCTTTTACAAAAATCTTCTCCTCTGAAAATACTGGGACAAATTAATCCAAACTTGGCCACAATCATCATTGGGGTATCTAGTTTAAAAAATGTGTGGCGTGACCCGGCCAACCAACCAAGATGGCCGCCATGGCTAAAAATAGAACATAGGGGTCAAATGCAGTTTTTGGCTTATAACTCAAAAACCAAAGCATTTAGAGTAAATCTGACATGGGTAATATTGTTCATCAGGTCAAGATCTATCTGCCCTTAAATTTTCAGATGAATCGAACAACTCGTTGTTGGGTTGCTGCCCCTGAATTGATGATTTTAAGGAAATTTTGCTGTTTTTGGTTATTATCTTGAATATTATTTTTTTTTTTTTTTTAACAACATAATTAAATATTTATTTCAAATATTGGCTTGTTACATTATCTTTCAAGAGTCCAAGCTCCTCCTGATGTTCCCTGTTACAATCCACTAATCACTCAGGGTAGTGAAAAGTTGTAAAATACATATTACATGTGTATAGCAAATATATATTAAATAATACACTTAGTATGACTATTCATATGTTTTCTAATAGTTGCTAAGAAATTACTTTTTATATGTAGACATACTCTTCTATTGAACTCATTGAGAAAAATTGAGAAAACATTGACATTTTTTGTCTTTTGATCAGATATGTAATAGGATTTGTAAATTGAAAAACCAACAATTGTTAAAAAATAGTTAAAGTCAAAATATTCTTCGTCAGAAGTTTTATATCCAAATATCAAGTGTCTTAGTTTTATCTTAAACGTTATTTTACTGTTCTTTAAAACATCATCTATTTTATTCCAAAAAAGTTTTAAATACGGACACAGCATAAAGAAGTGATCATAATCCTCTTCTTGTGTACAAAAATTACAAGAACTATTGTTTACAATTTTCCACCTGCATAAAAGTTTCTTTGTAGGTAGAATATGGGCAGGAATTCGCTAATGCTACTTTAGTGTGACATTGTAAGAAAAAAATAAAAATCATTATAAGCTTCTAAATTTTTTACAAATTATTGCTACAAATGGTGTCTTTCTATTTGTAACCAAAAAAATCATTTTTAAACTTGCGTCAGTTTGGAACCAAAGCAAATAATGAATTTGGAGCATGTAACATGGACACTTTTTCCAAATTGAGATTAATGATTCCTTAACCTATTCAACATTCAATATCATATATATTGATCACAAAACATTGTCTATCATCAAAACTCTAAAATGTATATTTTCATTTCTTTCAGAAATTTTGTGAAAGCAAGTTTCCTCTACTTTTCTGTCAATGTTACATGCAATGTTTAAGAGATAAATACAGTAAGAATCATTTTCTTTCTGAACTCGTAAAGGCTCTTTTTCATTGTGTTACCCTCACATTAAAAAATTGTATTAATATTTTTGCAATTATCTCATTTCTGTCATAAAATAGTGACTTAAATGTTGCATGTAACGTGGACACAAAAAATATGAATAATGAACCATGCCAGAATTGACCTTAAAAGATATAAAAAGCCTCCAAACAACCATCTGAATGTAAATTATACAATTGTACTGCCACATTTCTCATAAATGATATTATTTAAATAGTGGTTAATACCAAAACCATTCACCTAAATTTCAGACAGCAGACATATTTTTTAACTATACCAGTAGTTATGATTGTTCATTGTGGTACACTATGGAAGGCTAAATTAAACGATATTCAAATGTCAAAATAACCAGAAAAATAAAATTAAGACCAAAGATAGATCAATTGATGAAGGAGTCATCCAAAATTTCCACAACATGAAACATTTTTATATCAGTTAGTAAGCAACCCGTTTTGTTATGCACAGGGATGAGATTGATAAGAAGACAACCACACAACCATCAGCATCCACGAAGTTTCTCACTCAATAACTAATACTGACAAAGTAAGGGTACAAAATGATTACCTGTATCCCTCATTCATGTGACACAGTTACACTTAAAACTAATAGTATGAAAAACCAAGACAAAATATGGACAAATCTATGAGAGGTTGATACAGCTGCATTTATTGAGAATCTTATTTTCAATCGTTTACATAACTTCTATAAAGAACAATTTGGGTTTCATCTTTGAGGTTGTTGTCTGATAGACATATTACCCTATATCTCGTTTTATTTCTGCTGGTTAATCTCACATTTATGATAACTTATTAAGGTTTAAACAATAAATTTTATTTCAAACATTCAAAACAAGTTTCTTGTTTCTTGTTTTCTGTCTCCAACATCTTCAACTATCTATCTGAAAAAAGAAAAAAAACAAAACAACAATTAATCTATCCTCAATCAGAACCAAAATCCATGCATAGATTATAAAATTTACAATAATATAGAAACTCTCAAATATCTTGTTTCGATTTTTCAATGCTATTTCATCTTGAAAACTTGTTACCTAAACTACAGGAAGCTACAATTTAAAGGGCCCCATAATGACCAGTGTAAAACAATTCAGAAGAGAAAACCAACACCCATTAGACCATAGTCCTGTTTTCAACTTTATTTGGCCTTCTTTTACTTTTTTGTTTCATTAATTAGCGTCACTGAATAGTCTTTTGTAAACGAAAAGCGTTTCTGGTCTACAAAATTTCAATTCTGGTATCCATGATGAGTTTATTATTATTATTTTGAAATCAGAAGGAGCCTGAACCTCTTATAATGCAAAAGATATTCTGGAATGTCAATTATTGGCATAACAATTTAAAAAAAAATGTTACAAATTGAATTCCTCATGATTTCTATAATGAGCATCAGTAAATACATATGATACATGTGTTGACTGGTGAATGAAAAGGGATAAATAAACAAGATTTTGAAATAACTATCTTCTACACTGCTGTAGAATGGTCAAATTGGAGATCACTAGTATGTCTGCATACACAGTCACCATCATCTGGTTTTCTGACACAGAACTACTATCTGACTGGCTGAAAGGACCGTCACCCCCCGATGACTCACTAATAGGGACCTTATCAGACTGGCTAACACAGACATCATAATCTGCCAGGCTGATAGGGTTATCACCATCTGACAGGCTGAAAGGGATATCACCATCTGACTGGCTGACAGGGACATCACCAACTGACAGACTAATATAAACATCACCATCTGCCAGGCTGACTAGGACATCACCATCTGTTGGCTGACAGGGACATTACCCTCTGACTGGCTTACAAGAACATCACAGACTGACTGACAGGAACATCACCAACTAACTGATTGACTGATATGTACATCACCATCTTCCAGGCTGACAGGGACATCACCATCTGTCTGGCTGCCAGGGACATTACCATCTGACTGGTTGACAGGGACAGTATCTTTTTGCAGCATCTTCCTGAGAGTTTTCTTCATCACATTTATTGCTGATCATCTTTTTCTTTCTTAGGTTTATATTGCCTGTAGATTTTTTTAATTAAAAATTGCATGTAAATTTTCAAGACGGACACTAATTTTGTTGTCAATGAAGAAAATACACTTCTAAAAAAAATATCTATATTTAGAAATAAAGATGAAGTTTGATGGTGGTAAAACAAGTTAAATTATCAATAATCTCTTTATAGAGCAAAGGAGTAAGTAAATGTTATCAGTTCTGTTCATGGGTGTAACATTGACAGAAAAGTAAAAGGTTGTATGTCAATGTTACATACATGAAGACCAGAAGATGAAAGTGGTGTGCTTAATAGTCAACTTTGGAGAAATAATATAATTGCTGCCCAGTAATATCTAATTAATCATTTAGGTTATAAAATGTTATATAAATGTCTGACTTTAAGGAAGTAATACCTTTGCATGTAACATAAAAAAATCTTGACACAAAATATTGTTGTCAATGTTACTAACTAGTATTAAAAGACAAATTAAACAGGAAAACATGAAAACGCTTTAATTTTGTAAAATAAAAATAAGATAATAGCTCCATATGGCAGTAAGTTTTGTTTACGCATGTAACACTGGCCTGAACATGTAAAAGTCTAATTAATAGACTCTGTCAATGTTACATACACAATTTCTTAATGAAAAAAAAGTTTAATTTGGGTTTACTTTATACATTATTTTTTAAAATAGGTATCATAATAATAACTTTGAATATTAAAAATTAGATTAACTGTTGATTTCAACACAGTAAAATCTTCTCATGTAACACAAAAAAGACCTGATACAAAAATCGTAGTCCATGTTACTCATAAAGTTATCATAGGAGCATCAAAGAAATTGTGTGATGACAATATTTCAGATGTTAGTCATTTATAAACTCAGATAAACTCATTTTAAAGCTCATAACAGAGGTTTGGAAATCAATGCTTTTAAAACATTATAATTCTGGGTTATGTATGTAACATTGACAGGAACACCAACAAATGATGAGGAAAAATTGCTAGTCAATCAGGAAAAAAATAAACACAAATAATTAAAACTCATTTATTTCTTTAATATCATTTTAATGAAGCAAATTTAAATTTCAACAAGATTTTATTGATTGAATAATTGTATGCACATTTATTAGGTTGTAGCATGTAACCTGGACGCAGAAGATGTGTCAATGTTACATGCCTTTAAACGATAAGAATTACAAGTAAATATTGTAAAGTCTAGAAATCAAGAAAGATCAACAACTTCTCTGTTAAGAATTCAGCATAAATTTACATTTGATTTAATATTATGCACTGGCCAATTATGCTTTAAGTGTAATAAAGTAATATTGATTTTATTCTGGTGTCAATGTTACATTTTATGTTTTCAAATTAAGTGGCCAGTTATCTTTATAATGCTGAGAATGAATACAAGTACTAGTTAATCAAATTGGCAATTAATCTGTGGTATTTCATGTAAAAAATTAGATTGATAAGGCAAACCGTACAAAAAAAAGCTTTTGCATGTATCATAGACACCTTTCCTTGGTAAATATTTTCGTGTCAATGTTATGTACAGAAATCTCTCCAGCAATAAAATGAATATCGTAAGGGTCAAACCTGTTTAAATACAAGATAAACTTATATTTTTTGACAAAATTGCAAAGCAAGTCACACATCATTATCAAAGAACCTAATTTACACAGAAAGTGCATGTAACACTTCATTGTGAGGTCAAATTAACCTGGTCCCACTCTCTTATCATCTGCTTGATCACTGGTAGATGCCTAGTGTGAAAGATGACAAAGCCACATTTTAATGAAATTGTCAGTGGGTTGAAATGTGAAAAAAATAATTATGGTAATGCTTACTATAAAAAGAATACAACTGTTATAAAAAGATGAGTATTATTGGGCAGTATTGACACGAAAATGAAATAAATTTTCTTACCTTCTATATTTTTCAAACTTCAGTTGATTGATGAAAATCATGAAATCCAAATTGTACCCATTGTTGACACCTTTCAAAATTTGCCATGCTGGACCAATAACTTGTTTCCAAAGCTAATCAGCTAATGAAAAGGTGCATGTAACATTTGTTGACGCGAAAAGTTACATGCACTTGTCCATTTTCAAACGTATTTTATTTGCAGCAATAATCGGATTCTGTACAAAATGGGGTTTCTAAATGATAGACGGATCATTTTGCAGTTGTTTTTCAACTATTATAGTAGAACAATTCTTCAGGCATATTCTAATTATGACTAGGGGTTTTGCCACTGCAGAAATGTCACACTTTTTGTCTACAGTTTTCAACTACCAGCACATAACAAGTGCTGATTTTTTGTTGATTTTTTTAATTGGATCCATTTTTTTTGCATTTGGCAATAAAGACTAACCCACTTTGATATTTAAACAATGTTTATTCTCCATATTTGCATGATTTCTTTATTTTTTAATTGGATAAACACTATTGACCCTAAAATTTCACTAGCGAATTCCTGCCCATATGTTGTAGTAATTTCCATCTAAAAATTTTAAGTTTATTTTCTTTTAAATATATGAATAAAAATTTATTTAAATTGTTTTGATATAACACATCATCTATATTAAATATACGCAGCCATTTTTTAGGTCCAATAGCTGGTTCAAATTTTTTATCTATCAGAGACTTATATAAAAGTTTATTTGATAGTGATTCTAATTTTATAGGTAAACCTTCCATTATAAATTGGTTTCTTTTTATATTAACAATACTTTTTACAGAATTTTCCGATTTTAAAGTTGCTACCCAATCTTTCGGTATTGATTTCTTTATTAAATTAATTTCAGCTATCCAATTTGATTTATTTTTTAGTTTATTTAAAATGATGTCTTCAGAAATACAGCCTTTTTCATCTATGATATCATTTACATAAACAAGATCGCTTTTAATCCAATTTTTTAAAAATATAGCTTTATTTTCAAATTTAATAAATTTATTGTTCCATAATATTTGTTTTCTTATGTCTGTAAATGTTTCTGGTTTTTTTGTTAGTCCTCCGCCAGTTAATTTCCAACATTTAATGATATCTTTATAAAAATCTGGGATGTGTTCAATGCTTTCGTCTGGCTTATCCCCACTGTTTGTTTGAAACACTAACCAATTTGACCCAAAATTATAAAAATAGTGCTGAGGTATAATTTTCCAACCTCCTTCACAATCATTTACTAATCTTTTTACCCAAATAGCTTTTAAAGCAGTGAAATAACTCCTTATATCTATCATATCTAATCCCCCCTTTTCATATGGACCAATAATTGAATTTCTTTTTACTTTATCTGGTTTATTATCCCAAACAAATTTAAAACAACTTTTTTCTATTTCTTTTAAATATTTCTCTGGAACTATGCAGGCAGATCCCACAAAAGTAAAAATGGGCACAATTAGTGTTTTGATTATCAAAATTTTTCCTAAAATAGTAAGATTTCTTTTTTGCCAAGAACAAAATAATTTATTCATCTTTTCAATTTTATTTTCCCAATTTAATTTTTCACATTCCTCCCTACAATGCCCAAAGTATATACCAAGAGTTTTGACTGGTCCATTACTCCAGTTGATTCCCTCAATTTTGTCTTTACATGATTTAAGCTTGCCTACCCATAACCCCTCTGTTTTATTTCTATTTAATTTTAGTCCTGAATAAGAACCAAATATTTCAATTTCGTTCATAGCTACTTGAACGTCATTTTTAGAACAACAAAATAAAGTAGTATCATCTGCTAGTTGCGAAATTTTTATACTATGACTTTTGCAATCTAATTTGATTCTTATACCTTTAAAATCAGTATTGCTTCTCAATCTTGAAGCCATTATTTCCACAGATAAAACAAATAATAATGCAGATAAAGGACATCCTTGGCGTATACCTCTGGTGTTTTTAAAGACATCAGATATCCAACCATTATTCATAACACATGTTTGAATATCGCTATATAAAGTCTTAACCCATCTTATAAAAGAATCATTAAATCCAAAATGTTTTAAAACTGAAAACATAAAATTCCATTCTAATGAGTCAAACGCTTTAGAAAAATCAACGAAGACTATAGCCCCCTCAATTTTGTATAAATCAGTGAAATCAATGATATCTTGTATCTGTCTTAGATTAAAACCAATAAATCTATTCTTTACATATCCAGTTTGGTCCTCTTTAACAAGTTTTGGTAAGATTTTTTTCAATCGTTGTGCTAGAGCATACGATAGAAGTTTCATGTCTATATTTAAAAGAGAAATAGGACGGTAATTATTTAGTGACAATGGATCACCTTTTTTAAATAATAGCGTTAATACACTTGTACGCTGTGAGTATGTAAGTGTTTGATCTTTATATCCACTATTAAGAATATTTACTACTATAAACTTTAATTTATCCCAAAATTTTCTATAAAATTCAACTGTTAAGCCGTCTAATCCAGGAGATTTATTAAGTTTCATTTTATAAATAGCATCTGAGCATTCTTCTACTGTAATATCCCCATCGCAGAGTGATTTATCATTTTCGTCCATTTCTTTCTCTAGTTTTGTCTTAAATATATATTTATCACTTAATGTTTTATCAGGGCTGTGCGTCGAGTATAACTTTTTATAGTATTCTTTAATATTAGATAATATATCACTTTGATCTGTTAAAATCTCACCATTTTCCCTTTTTAATTTATTAATTGACTTTTTGACCTGTCTCTGTTTTTCTAAACCTAAAAAGTACGAGTTATTTTTTTCCCCAAATTCGACCCATTTCTCACGTGATCTTATTTGAGCCCCTTTAGCCTTTTGTTCATAAATTTTGGTGATATTATTTTCAAGTTCTTCAATATCTTTATCTAAAAAGTTATTCTCAGATTCTTGCTCATCTCTAATTTTCAATTTTATTTCTAATTTTTTTTCAAGAGTTCGTAAATTTTCTCTTGTACGTTTGGCTTTAGATTTACAATAAGCTATAGTTGTCTCCCTTACCTTTATTTTAAATATATCCCATGCTAAACCAAGATTTTGTAAATTACGATTACCCTTAAAGCAGCTTTCCAGTTCTTTATCAACTAATTTTATGTAGTCATTATCTTCTAATATAGAATTATTTATTTTCCAGTACCCCCTTCCCTTTTCTGATGCACCAGTTCTAAATCTCATAAAAACACTTTGATGATCCGTAGAATTAATAACTGCAGGTTTAATTTTGCAACATTCTACTAGTGGTATGAAGTCTGAACCTATCAGAATCATATCAATCCTACTTGCCTGCGATTTATCTTTTCTCCGCCAAGTATATTGTTGTTTATTCTTATTTGAATATCTCCAAATGTCTGTTAAGTTATTTATTTTTATTAAAGATTTTAAACTATTTACAGATTGGATATGTTTTACCTCAGAGCTAGTACTTTTTCTGTCTATCCCTTTCATCGTATCATTGAAATCTCCCCCCATTATTGTAATTCCTATCCCTTGTTCTTTTAATATATTATTAACTTTTTTGAAAAATATATTTCTATTACTTTTACAATTGGGTGCATATATACACATTAGTGTAAAAACGCTTTCATCAATTTCTACGTTAAGAAGAACTAATCGTCCATCAACATCGTTGTGTTTATTTATCAACTTATAATTTAGAGACTTTTTAATGAGAATAGCCACACCCCTACTAGAGGTCGTTCCGTGACTGCAAAATATATCATATTCTGAATTATTTCTTATTTCTGTTTCTATTCTTTCGTCAAAGTGAGTTTCTTGTAAAAAACAAATAGAACTATTTTGACATTTAATCCATTCAATTACTCTGTCTCTTTTAGCTTTATTATTAGTACCATTTACATTTAAACTACTTAAGTTTATTAAAAATTTAGAAGCCATTTCTAAGTATAATTTCATATTTTTGTATTATTTCCTCACATAACTGTACATGCCTACAAACAGTACAATTAAAACACATGCGTATAACAATCATACAGAAATCAACAATGTATAACTTTCTATTTCTACGAACATAAAAAGTACAATTTATCCGACCACATAAAATTACAGGTAACAAATAAAACACACTACCTGTGAAAACGGCGTTTAAATTACCGGCCTGATTTGACCTTATGTTAAAATCAATAGACAATAAAATTGACACTGAAATAATCAACAGCCACGTGTGATTTGTTACAGTATTACAATGACTATTCGGATGGATATAAATTTCCAATATGCAGCATGTCTTATTCACATAATGTGTGAATATATTTTTATTTAAATAAGTGAAATGGAGAATGCAGACAAATTTAAGATAATAATGTATGTCAACTTCTCCGTTTTTAAAGTCTTCTATAGCTGTTTCGTTAGCTATGTTTACTAAAGAAGTAATCTGTTTGCAAAAAATAGATATTTTACATGTATCTAATAGGAAGTGTGAAGGAATATTTCGTGGATTTATTACATGTACAATATTCAAATATGTTTCGAAAATATATTGTGTTAAACTACAAATACAGTATTGATGAATACGCTGACAGTGAGGTAAGTATTTATACATTTTAAATAGCGAAAAGTTGTGTATAGTTGTATTCAGTGTTTTACCTAATGTCAACAATTGTTCATTTACTATTAATAGCACACAGCATTTGTATACTTGCGCTAAATATAGCACAGGTAAAAACCAACATAGAAGCAATATGTTAAATATAACAATAAACATGATAAATATTCGCTGCTTGATTTTGTTCAGCGATTGACCTATAGTAAATACCATCTTTGTTATCAATGTTTCAAATGTAATGCACATTATACAAACACACATTTCATGAGATAGCTGGTCTTCACTACTCCAAATATAATACATTGATCGATTGAAAAAGTACTTTTGTTTGATTAATGTATAAAGATCAATTATAACGGACAAACAAAGAAAAATCATGTGTAGCTCTTTCCAGATTTCAAAATAAATAGTTATTAGAACTTTTACTTTCCACAAATATGATTCAGAATTTAATATTTTTGATAGTAAGTTAAAAAATATAATAGTTAACAATATACTTCTTTTTGACATACAAATCTCACACTTTATATATCTTTTGTTATAGCTTAATAAAGCCTTTAAAAAGAAGGTTATGAGTTTGCATTTATAAAAATTTCTACCCGAGTTGCATTTATGACCAATGGTTAACTTCACAACCAACAACATCAACACATTGAAGTAAACTCTTTGATAGAGCTGAAATATCTTGAATATTATTATAGATACAGATAAACTGTAAACAACAATAATGTTCAGCAAAGTAAGATCTACAAATAAGTCAACAAATCCAAAATGGTCAGTTGACCACTTTAGGAGTTATTGCCCTTTATAGTCAATTTTTAACCATTTTTCGTAAATCTTAGTAATCTTTTAGAAAAATCTTCTCCTCTGAAACTACTGGGCCAAATTTAACCAAACTTAGCCATAATTGGGGTATCTAGTTAAAAAAATGTGTCCAGTAAATCGGCCAACAAACCAAGATGGCTGCCATGGCTAAAAATAGAACATAGGGGTAAAATGCAGTTTTTGGCTTATAACTCAAAAACCAAAGCATTAAGAGCAAATCTGACATGGGGTAAAATTGTTTATCAGGTCAAGATCTATCTTCCCTGAAATTTTCAGCTGAATCGGACATTCCGTTGTTGGGTTACTGCCCCTGAAATGGTAATTTTAAGGAAATTTTGCTGTTTTTGGTTATTATCTTGAATATTATTATAGATAGAGATAAACTGTAAACAGCAATAATGTTCAGCAAAGTAAGATCTACAAATAAGTCAACATGACTACTTTAGGAGTTATTGCCCTTAATAGTCAATTTTTAACCATTTTTCGTAAATCTTAGTAATCTTTTAGAAAAATCTTCTCCTCTGAAACTACTGGGCCAAATTTAACCAAACTTAGTCATAATTAGGGTATCTAGTTAAAAAAATGTGTCCGGTAACTCGGCCAACAAACCAAGATGGCCACCATGGCTAAAAATAGAACATGGGAGTAAAATGCAGTTTTTGGCTTATAACTCAAAAACCAAAGCATTAAGGGCAAATCTGACAGGAAGTAAAATTGTTGATTAGGTCAGGATCTATCTGCCCTGGAATTTTCAGATGAATCGGATAATCGGTTGTTAGGTTGCTGCCCCTGAATTGGTAATTTTGAGGAAATTTTGCTGTTTTTTTTGTTATCTTGAATATTATTATAGATAAGAGATAAACTGTTAACAGCAATAATGAACAGCAAAGTAAGAACTAAAAATAAGTCACTATGACCAAAATAGTCAATTGACCCCCTAAGGAGTTATTGCCCTTCATAGTCAATTTTTAACAATTTTCTTAAAATTTGAAGATTTTCAATAACATTTTCCACAGAAAGTACTGTTATAGATAGAGATAATTGTAAGCAGCAAGAATGTTTAGTAAAGTAAGATCTACAAACACATCACCATCACCAAAACACTATTTTGTCATGAATCCATCTGTGTCCATTGTTTAATATTCACATAGACCAAGGTGAGTACACAGGCTCTTTAGAGCCTCTAGTTTTTTTAAATGGGACATCTGTTTCCATGGACAGATTCTTTTTTTACTTTCAAATGGCAGAAGTGAACAATAATTATGCTTTCACTAGGAATTACATGTCAAGTAAGAAAAAGCCATTTGTCCATCATATACTATAAGAATAAAAAAAGATATTTCCCTCTTCAACACAGTCTCCATTGTAAGTTGAATTAAGGTCTAGTCAAAGAAAATTGGTTATGTCACAGATTTTGGATACAATTTAAGCTAATTAAACTATAAATGAAAATTAAATAATAATGAATTAATCTCTTTAAAGGGATAATTCGCGATTTTTCACTTTTCATCTTATTATGTTCATAATACCATAAAAAACATATTCACCAAGTTTTATTTTGATATGAAATCTAATAAAGAAGAAAATTGGGAATTATTAATTTTATTTTTTGAAACTTCCTGACTTATGTGACGTAGTTTAAGTCTTTGATGCATGCCGGGAGTGAAAATATCTCATTTAAGTCTTGTTCGTTAACCATCTAATAACGCGATTTAAAGCGCATCGACGACTTTTGGTGTAGCTATTAACCAACGAAAAATAAGTGATAGCCATGCAACTTTTAAAATAAGATCGTTTGGATTTTTTAAAACGAATTTTAATAAAAAAAAAAGTAAATCATACAATAGAACATTTTTATGATTTTTAGCTCACCTGGCCCGAAGGGCCAAGTGAGCTTTTCTCATCACTTGGCGTCCGTCGTCCGTCGTCGTCCGTCGTCCGTCGTCGTCGTCGTCGTCCGTCGTCGTTAACTTTTACAAAAATCTTCTCCTCTGAAACTACTGGGCCAAATCAAACCAAACTTGGCCACAATCATCATTGGGGTATCTAGTTTAAAAAATGTGTGGCGTGACCCGGTCAACCAACCAAGATGGCCGCCACGGCTAAAAATAGAACATAGGGGTAAAATGCAGTTTTTGGCTTATAACTCAAAAACCAAAGCATTTAGAGCAAATCTGACATGGGGTAAAAATGTTTATCAGGTCAAGATCTATCTGCCCTGAAATTTTCAGATGAATCGGTCAATCGGTTGTTGGGTTGCTGCCCCTGAATTGGTAATTTTGAAGAAATTTTGCTGTTTTTGGTTATTATCTTGAATATTATTATAGTTAGAGATAAACTGTAAACAGCAATAATGTTCAGCAAAGTAAGATCTACAAATAAGTCAACATGACCAAAATGGTCAGTTGACCCGTTTAGGAGTTATTGCCCTTTATAGTCAATTTTTAACCATTTTTCGTTAATTAAAGTAATCTTTTACAAAAATCTTCTCCTCTGAAACTACTAGGCCAAATTAATCCAAACTTGGCCACAATCATCTTTGGGGTATCTAGTTTAAAAAATGTGTGGCGTGACCTGGTCAACCAACCAAGATGGCCGCCACGGCTAAAAATAGAACAAAGGGGTAAAATGCAGTTTTTGGCTTATAACTCAAAAACCAAAGCATTTTGAGGAAATCTGACATGGGATAAAAATGTTTATCAGGTCAAGATCTATCTGCCCTAAAATTTTCAGATGAATCGGTCAAATGGTTGTTGAGTTGCTGCCCCTGAATTGGTAATTTTGAGGAAATTTTGCTGTTTTTGGTTATTATCTTGAATATTATTATAGATAGAGATAAACTGTAAACAGCAATAATGTTCAGCAAAGTAAGATCTACAAATAAGTCAACATGACCAAAATGGTCAGTTGACCTGTTTAGGAGTTATTGCCCTTTATAGTCAATTTTTAACCATTTTTCGTAAATTAAAGTAATCTTTTACAAAAATCTTCTCCTCTGAAACTACTTGGCCAAATTAATCCAAACTTGGCCACAATCATCTTTGGGGTATCTAGTTTAAAAAATGTGTGGCGTGACCTGGTCAACCAACCAAGATGGCCGCCACCGCTAAAAATAGAACATAGGGGTAAAATGCAGTTTTTGGCTTATAACTCAAAAACCAAAGCATTTTGAGGAAATCTGACAGGGGATAAAAATGTTTATCAGGTCAAGAACTATCTGCCCTGAAATTTTCAGATGAATCGGTCAATTGGTTGTTGGGTTGCTGCCCCTGAATTGGTAATTTTGAAGAAATTTTGCTGTTTTTGGTTATTATCTTGAATATTATTATAGTTAGAGATAAACTGTAAACAGCAATAATGTTCAGCAAAGTAAGATCTACAAATAAGTCAACATGACCTAAATGGTCAATTGACCCCTTAAGGAGTTATTGCCCTTTATAGTCAATTTTTAACAATTTTCATTAATTTGGTAAATTTATGTAAATTTTTACCAAATATAGTTCTCTGTTACTAATGGGCAAAGTTCATGATAGATATAATTGTAAGAAGCAAAATCGTTCAGTAAAGTAAGAACTTCAAACACATCACCATCACCAAAATACAATTTTGTCATGAATCCATTTGTGTCCTTTGTTTAATATGCACATAGACCAAGGTGAGCGACACAGGCTCTTTAGAGCCTCTAGTTTTTCTAAAAATACTTTAAACAAACATACGAAACTGACATGATCGATAGTGTATTAAAAATACATGTTTGTATTCTGACCTTTTTGCTTCATTCCAGCAATCATTTTCACTTGCTTGTACGGTGGAAACAATAAAATGTGTATTGTTTTGTGACACCTAAAGACTGTGGAATGCGTAGTTTAACTCAAGGTAATTAAAAGATTAGCATTATGTAATTCTAATCTTTTGATCCTCATTCAGTGAATTCTAGGCGTCACGGTTCACTGGCATTTCAGGTGTGAACAACATTTCGTATCAATTGTAAACGGGAGTCAGACAAAGTTTCAGACACATGAATGTAAAAAAAAATAATTAAAATTAATTAACGGGAATAATAAGATCGCACAATAACTGGATAGCTGTATATTTTTATATTTTGCATAAAATCACTTTTAATGAATTATGACTTTTGATTACTTTAGTAACGATAAAATACTGAATTATTTTAATTGAAGAATTTATAAATAAAAATAGCCTTCTAAACACGAGTTTATGAACTAAAAATTGTACTATTTCAAATTAGGAACGGCAGCCTTAAATATTTCAAACAGATCATTAACAATTGCAATTATATAATTTAGTCCATCCAAAGTGATCTTTTTAATTACCTATTTAGGAATTAAACTGCTCACCAAATATTTTAAATCTCACAACACATGAATACTTCAGATATTTGAAAAAAGATGTTTTGAAAGATTGACAGGAAATTAAAGGATCTAATTGGAATGGAATCAACAAATCACGAACAGATATGCTTTTCAAGTGTGAAAAACATCAACAAAATTTATACATAATCGGGAATGTCCTTCTTAAAATACTCTTTGTCTCACACCGTAACTATATATAATACTTTAGCTATTTGACCAACGATGTATTAAAAAAAATGAACGAATTAAATGTCATCTTTCCCTATTTTTTAATGTAATTATAAGTCTGTTTCAACTGGCAAGAATACCACTAAAACGGACAAGCAGTTTATTCTTTAAATTGCTGTCATTGAATATCAAGAGAGAAAATAAATCCCGAGATTGATTTGAAACTTTGATACTCTATAGTTTTCCTGGAAAATATTCACATCCCTCGGTATTGATGTACTTCCAGTTGCGTATATATATTACATGCATGTCGGAACAATTGTGATCACGGCGAATTTCTTCCTTTTTTCGAGAACAATCTAATTGATATATAAATGTCCATAACTTCGATGAGCCAAATAAAGTTATATATCGACCTGTATTTAAATATCTTCTTCTTCTTTTGATGATTACATACTGTTGGCATACGTGGACTTGTCATTTTACAAAACTTTTACCCCAATTTACGCAAAATATATGTTTCTTTCTTATGTTCTATGTATACATGTTACTTTTTGTATATGTTTTAATTTGCTCTATAGGTCCGTAACTTATAATCCAGGCGTATATACGAATGGTCGACAAGTGCGTACATTTTTTTAAATCAATATTTCTGGCCTTCACCATTGACAACGGGTATATATTACATTTTACCAAATTTACCCTTGGAAAAAATACGTATATAGATTTTTATTTCATCAAATCTGTTTGGTTTTTTTTTGGTATTATTTATATTTTTATAAATAATTTTCTTTTCACCAGAAATGTTATTCATAAACAAGCGTATGAGTTTAGTAATATCACTTTCGGACACGCAAGATAGAGATGTATATTATACACCTAATAGTTCAAAATGGAAAGTTATAAGTTATCGGCCGTGTACACTTATCAATACACTAAGAAGTGAAACGATGCATGAATTTGCAAACTCGACAGGAAATCGCTTGAATACCTGGACGTGTCACCTCACACCCCCTACAATATCTTTGGGAGTAATACCTTTAGCCATGCGGGTGATCAGTGGAGCGAAGATCCTAATTTATTTGAATAAAGTTTATTACATAAAAGAATTATGAAGTAATTAGATTTCCGAAAACAATTCAAGTTTCACGGAAGACTTATTTATGATTTGAAATTTTGACTTTTTCACTATTAAATTCCTATATTATCAGTCTAAAAATAACAGATCATGGTTATTTAAAAAGAAAAGAAGAAAATTTTCCGTATCAAGATAAAACAACCGTACGATTGACGAGATATCGACACGCATTTACGACTACATCGGGTTACTGTAGTTTTGGTCCTTAGACATATCGTGCTGCAAATCGGAGAAGGTGACAAAATGGCTGACAGCAGAGAATTGATACTCTAAATTTAAAATCGATGGTGATCTCTTATCTAGCAGAATAAAACTTTAATATCTATGAATTTGAGCATTTTTATACAGAATAAACATAATATCAATTTTTGATTTTTTTGCGAAGTTTCCCTTTAAGTGACATGCCAGCTCCAGACTTCAATTAAACTGGCTGAAAGATTATGATTTCATCATATGAACATCAGGCACAATCCTTCCCGTTAGGGGTTTAGTATCATACCATCATAACATATATGAGAAAAACATAACCCGTGTCATGCCAACAACTGTTTTTAGAATAAATGTGTTTAGTTCCGATGCAAAGACCTTATCAGTGACTCAATATCAACGCCAAAATATGCAATCTTTAATGACTTGACAACAGTATCGTAATTATATCCCTTCTTAATAAGTCTATTCAAAGGTTTTGTAAGTTTCTGAGGTGAATACTGACACCTTTGTGCTTTATAAAGAATATTTCCATAAAAAATTGGATGTGAAATACCTGAACGTATTAGAAGTCTGCATGTTGAGCTATATTTACGAATGATGTCTTTATACCGATGATAAAATTTAGTAAATGTTTTGACTAGTTTGTGATATCGAAAACCCTGGTGTAATAATTTTTCAGTAATACATAAATTTCTCTCGTTAAAATCTAAAACATTGTTACATACACGACCGAATCGTACAAGTTGAGATATATAAACACCGTAAGATGGTGACAAGGGAACGTCACCATCTAAAAACGGATTTAAACATGAATATAGATAACATAGAAAGCGAACTCCTGCAATAAACGGTATTATCCTTTTTACCTGTATAAAGATAAGATTTTGTGAATCGAATAAGTTACTGGTATTGGTTTTTTTTACCGTGTTGTTCTTTTTACCTTACTCACGGTGTGTAAAACAATGTATTTCTGTACTCGTTTATAAACAATACACGGGAAGTTTTACCGACGTCACCTCACACCCCTCACAATACCTTTGGAAGTAATACCTTTAGCCATGCTGTTGATCAGATGAGGGAAGATCAAAATATATTTGTTTATTACTTTAAAGAATTATGAACAAATTAGATTTTCGAAAACAATTTTCACGGAACACTTATTTATGATTTCAACTTTGACTTTTCACCTAATTCCAATATCAACAGTTTAAAAACAAAAGACCATGGTAATTTAAAAAAAGTAAGAATATTTTTCGTATCAAGTTAGTTAGTCGGATAAAACAACCGTACGATTGACAAGATATCGACACGCAATTACGACTTACATCGGTTACTGTAGTTTTGTTTCTTTGTGGTTTATAGACATATCGTTTTTATTAATCGGGAAAGAAGACAAAATGGCGGATCGCAGAGAATTGATACTCTAAATTAAAAATCGATGGTGATCGCTTATCTAGCGGAATAAAACTTTAATATCTATGAATTTTAGCATTTTTATACAGAATGAACATAATATCAATTTTTGATTTTTTTGCGAAGTTTCCCTTTAATTATCTGAAATATAACTGATTGAACTCTTTCTAGAAAAATTCAAACAAAAATTTATTGATATGTTAGCAGTGGGCCGGTTAGCAGCAATTAGTGAAATAAGCCCTTAGCTTATATCCTAGGCAATAATAGTGTCTTCAACCTATGCCAACATTTGATAAAAATATATTCAACCTATGCCTACAAACAAAATACAATAGGTGTTGTTATAGCAATTTTTAATTAATAATAGGTTAAATACAGTCAGTATATTTAAGCATTAAAAATTACTCTTTTAAAACTCAGAAACAAACATAAAGTATTTGCAAAATTGTATTGTAGTAAAATTAGAATAGAATTTTTTTTTCTTAAAAGACGAAAATTGTCAAATACTTGAAAAGTGTGCTGAAATAAATATAAAATTAATAATAATAAAAAAAAAATCTAAAATTAAACATTTAAGTATATTAACTGTACTTGAGAAAACAATAAATTTTGATCATTATTTTGTTGTATTTAATATGAAACATACTTAATAGACTGTTGGTTAACCCGTTTGAATGGTTTACCACTAGTAATGTTTGGGCCCTTTATAGCTCAATGTTCGAGATGAGCCAAGACTCCGTGTTGAAGGCCGTACTTTGACCTATATTGGTTTAATTTTATAAATTGTTTCTTGGGTGGAGAGATGTTTCATGGCATTTATACCACATTTTCCAATATACTAGTATCTATTCAACAAGCAACAAAATATATCATACTTCAACAGAATTTTTTTTTTTTTAAATCAAATGAATTTTGCAATATAAAATTTAAAATAGATATCAAATAAAATGATTTTGGTCCATTTATAGGCTGCGACTTTTCAGTGGGACAGTATACCCTGTAATTACTTTGTTTTAGTTTAGAAAATTGAAGTACATATTTATGTGTTTGTATTTATTCATTATATTGAGTTGTAAGATGTATGGTTACTTTTTGTGTCTCTTATTTGGAACTCTATCATCCGAATTGGTAATTGGGTAATAAAAAAGATAATTTGCAAAATTAATATTAAAAATGAGTGTTATTTATATGAATGAACTTGTTTAACTATCCTAAGACCATAAGAAACCTCTTGTGTAGTCCTTACTAATTTACACTCTTAGGCATTAAGTTATTGGCAGAAATATTCAGGCATTAAACTCATTTCCTGAAATTTGATGATGAATAGTATTCCTAAAATTAATATATTATTAAGCTAATTGAAAAAAAATTAAACTTAAACTTAACTTTTTAGCTCACCTGGCCTAAAAGGCCAAGTGAGCTTTTCTCATCACTTGGCGTCAGGCGTCCGTCGTCTGTCGTCGTTAACTTTTACAAAAATCTTCTCCTCTGAAACTACCGGGCCAAATTAAACCAAACTTGGCCACAATCATCATTGATGTATCTAGTTTAAAGTTTGTGTTTTTTGACCCGGCCAACCAACCAAGATGGCCGCCATGGCTAAAAATAGAACATAGGGGTAAAATGTAGTTTTTGGCTTATAACTCAAAAACCAAAGCATTTAGAGCAAATCTAACATGGGGGGAAAATTGTTTATCTGGTCTAGATCTATCTGCCCTGAAATTTTTAGATGAATCAGACAACCCATTGTTGGGTTGCTGCCCCTAAATTGGTAATTTTAAGGAAATTTTACTGTTTTGGTTATTTTCTTGAATATTATTATAGATGGAGATAAACTGTAAAGAGCAATATTGTTCAGCAAAGTAAGATTTACAAATAAGTCAACATGACCAAAATGGTCAGTTGACCCCTTTAGGAGTTATTGCCCTTTATAGTCAACTTTTAACCTTTTTTCGTAAATCTCCATGATCTTTTACAAAAATCTTCTCCTCTGAAACTACCGGGCCAAATTATCCAAACTTGGCCACAATCATCATTGATGTATCTAGTTTAAAAATTGTGTCTTTTGACCCGGCCAACCAACCAAGATGGCCGCCACGGCTAAAAATAGAACATGGAGGTTAAATGCAGTTTTTGGTTATTACTCAAAAACAAAGCATTTAGAGCAAATCTGACAAGGGGTAAAATTGTTTATCAGGTCAAGATCTATCTGCCCTGAAATTTTAAGATGAATGGGACAACTCATTGTTAGAGTGCTGCCCCTAAATTGGTAATTTTAAGGAAATTTTGCTGTTTTGGGTTATTATCTTGAATATTATTATAGATAGAGATAAACTGTAAACAGCAATAATGTACAGCAATTTAGGACTCAAAAATAAATCAAAATGACCAAAATGTTCAATTGACCCCCTAAGAAGTTATTGTCCTTTATAATCAATTTTTAACAATTTTCATAAAATTTGTAAATTTTTACTAACATTTTCCACTGAAACTACACGGACAAGTTCATTATAGATAGAGATAATTGTAAGCAGCAAGAATTTTCAGTAAAGTAAGATGTACAAACACATTACAATCACCTAAACACAATTTTGTCATGAACTGTCTGCTTCCTTTGTTTAATTCACATATACCAAGGTGAGCGACACAGGCTCTTTAGAGCCTCTAGTTTAAAGTGTTAACAGAACTTACTCATATTTCTTTGTGTTATTTATTTTCAATGTACAGGCCTATGTTGAGCTAGTCAAAAATGTACAATTGAAAATATTAAATTTTGCCAGTCACATCATCTTTCCATCTTTATTATTGGATGTGTAAATTTTATCGAATATCCACCTTGTTTTTCACTTCTTAGGCCAAATAAAAATAGTTTATGTGTGGTTCCAGTTTCGTCGTCATCGTTAACTTTTACAAAAATCTTCTCCTCTGAAACTACTGGGCCAAATTAAACAAAACTTGGCCACAACCATCACTTGGGTATCTAGTTTAAAAATTGTGTCAGGTGACCTGGTCAATCATCCAAGATGGCCGCCATGGCTAAAAATAGAACACAGGGGTAAAATGCAGTTTTTGGCTTATAACTCAAAAATCAAAACATTTAGAGCAAATCTGACAGGGTTAAATTGTTTATCAGGTCAAGATCTATCTGCCCTGAAAATTTCAGATGAATCGAACAACCTGTTGTTGGGTTGCTACCTCTGAATTGGTAATTTTAAGGAAATTTTGCTGTTTTGGATTATTGTCTTGTTTAATATTATAGAAAGAGATAAACAGTAAACAGCAAAAATGTTCAGCAAAGTAAGATCTACAAATAGGTCAACACGACCGATATGGTCAGTTGACCCCTTTAGGAGTTATTGCCCTTTATAGTCAATTTATTACATTTTTTATAAATTTTTGCAGACTTTTAGAAAATATTTTCCACTGTAATTACTGGGCCAAGTTCATAATTGTAACAACAAGAATGTTCAGTAAAGTAAGATCTACAAACACATCATCATAATCAAAACACAATTTTGTTATGAATTTATCTGTGTCCATTGTTTAATATGCACATAAACCAAGGTGAGCGACACAGGCTCTTGAGAGCCTCTAGCTTTTTATTTCTGAAAAAAAAAAAAAAATTCAAACGATCAAACTTTGAGGATTGTGAATTAAATCAATTAAATTCATAGATTTCTGTCATCTGAATTTCCATCAGAAGTATGTTAAAATGCATGAATTCATCACAGAATGTAACAAGATTAACTAAAAACTTAAATGACTGTCTTTAATTTACAACCAAACATTTTTAAAATGGCAGATTTCTGGTAGGGGCGTGTATAATTCTGGAAACTATTTTGGTGAACACACGATTTTTTTGTGGATTTTGACAATCCAAAAAAAAATTTAGAAAGAAAATAAATAAAATTTGTCGACCAACTGACCCTAATTTTTAAAAGTTTGTTACTGGAAACACACATATATTTTTATTTGGCCTTAATTTAATTTGGATTATTAATATTTTAACAACAAACTAATTTCTTGAATCTTTGCAGATCTGTTATATATCTAAATCAGCTAAAACAAATATCATATTCCATGTCAAAAGTTCAATATTTATTTGGCAAAGATTAGCATTTTGAAAAAGAAGGCAACTGTAGACTGTTACAATAAGAGATTCAATTGACTAGTAACTTAAAAATTAGAGAGAGTGATTAAGAAAATTTCAAAGTTAATGTTTTTCTATAGGGAACTGTATGGTATTTTGGGAAGAACTTGTACACATAAAGATGTATGTCAAAGTGGCCAATTATCATTTTGGACAGTGGAATTTAACAACCTAATATTATGGCTTGGCAAACATTTTCCATTGTATCTTTTCTTCCATTTTGTTAAATTTAAATATAAAATGTGCATTAAGGGCATAAGATACAGTTACAGGGGAGGTAATGATGTTGCAAATGTAATTTGTTATTTTCATGATGTCAAACTAAGACTTAATGGGAAATGTTTTCAGTTTTTCAGCTGATTTTTATCATTCAAACTTATTTAACTTGAAAATGAGTTCATCAACCCCTCTTTTTTAAAATGCCATTAGGTTTGATTACGTAAGACAATAATGAGTGCAAATTTTCTAGAAAATGTAAGTAGTGCATTTTTTTTGATTAGATAAATATACAGCAACAAATGACGTTTTTTCTACATTCTTAAACACTTCATAAATATGAGTTATTTGATGAAAAAAATGCACATTAAACTACATATAAAACAGAATTTACAAATAATTTAACGAAAAACAGCTTGTGTTTATCTTTTAAAACAAAAAAGTTAATTATTTCTGTCGAAAGGAAAAATGTGTCCAAAAATCAAGATTTTGGGCAAATGTTTAAAATTTTGACCTCATTTTACTCAAAAAAGAGCATGTGAAGCAGCTGACATGAAGGTATATTTTCTGATACTTATTTAATTTAATCAGGCAAAAATTAGCCTACATTTGTATATGCAAATTGTCAGCCAACTGTCAATATAAGATCAAAACTGTATTGTATGCCTTTAGGGGAAGTGAATATTAGTAGTAAAGATTTTTAGAACTACTAATAAAATTAACGGTACCAATTTTCTTGCACCAGATACACATTTACTAAATGTTCACAGGAATCCAATGTCTATCCAAATACAGGAAAGTATTGAGTGTAACTCAAACACTGAAATATTCATAACATGATTACTTCATGGATGAGGAAAAACAAATTAACAGTCGTGAATTTGAATAAAATTTGTCAATATAAATAAGTTACCATATTTTTATAATAAAAGTCTTTTCATGAGAAAAGGGTAATTGAAGTATTAATTGTTGTAACATAACCACCAAGCTCAAACAGCATGATCTTAACATCCATTGGGCATTGAGTCCAATGATACTAGTTGGTTTTACGGTACCGGTATGTAAAAAAAACCCACAACAACAGCTGAAAGCTGAATACAAACAGAATTATCATAAACCAAAACCAGAAATCTTCATCAAAATAAGAAAACCTAATTATTAATTGTAAGTGTTATCCATTACATTTGTTGCTATAAGTTTGTTATTTGACAGGTCTTTAAAATTGTTCCAACTAATTTTAATAATTCACTCTGAAAACATGGTCCATGCATTGTTGCATTGAATTTGTGCTAATATTTAGACTTGGTTCCATTAGTCTTTACATATTTACAAAACACTCCCAGTTTGGAACATTTTGAAAGATGTGGCAAATAACTTTATAGCAACTTAGACCGCGTTTACACTAGCAAAAATGATTGATCTTGGTCTAATGTAAATGGAAAAGATTGATCTTCAATCGGACTTGAAAAGTCTACCTCCAGAGGTGGTTTTGAAAAGATCTATCTTATTTGAATCGATCTTTCTTTTAGTGTAAACACTTAGATCTATCGTGATCTATCTTTTTTCAGGTGAATATTATATTTAGATATGAAAACAAATCTGCTTATGTTAGGCGGCAAAACCACACATGTTTCAAAACGATGGATGGAATAAGAAAAGTAAAGAGAGATTCCACTGTTTTTGGATTATCTTCTAAATCGATAAGATCAAATTCTTTACTGCAAATCCTCATCTTCAAACACATTGACAGTTTTTAGTGAGAGTGTACACACACATCTTTGTTTGATAACTTATAATGTATGAACCAAAATAATAATTAATAAATCCAAACAAAATCCCAAAGAGCAAACTATTTTCTCTATCATTTTGCAGTGTGTGCAAGATGCAGGATTTTCTTTAATATTCTATTTTTAGGATTATTTGTTTACGAAATATAGGTAAGAAGGTCATACCATTTCTTTTTATGTTGTAGCGTATATGCACTGGATTAAAAAAAAAAAAAATCTTGCTTGTTCAATGTAAACGCAAACTGAACTATTTAAGATCGATTCAAATAAAGATTGATTCAATTTCCTACAAGTGTAAACATGGTCTATCTTAATGATACGATAAAATTTGAAAATAAAGTTGACCTCTCTTAAAAAAAAAAAAAAGGAAAAATTAATGTTGTGTAACTTTTTTCTTAATAAGAATCTAAATTTGATCTTATTTCATGTTAATATAGATGGATATAATAAATTGTTTATTTTTCAGAAGATTTTCATTTAAATGTGACTCACACAGTAAAGGTAGATCCTTATTATGTGGTTATAGCCTCAGCATTTGTAAAGTTGTACAAGTGTTCATCATCTCAAAGGTAAAAAACTTTATATTCAAGTCATTAAGTTTTGGACAATGTAACTGAATACTGATTTATTCAAGCAATATCTGATAACATGCATAATCTGTTAATGACACTATCATACTGACAAGTGTTATTATAGACACTGATTTCCAAATTTTAAAGGCAATTATAGGCAACTGTACAGCCTTCAACAAACAAAACAACCTATCTAAATGATAAAAAAAGCCCTGACATGAAAAATATGAAACAATTCAATTGAGAAGATAAATAAAGAATGCATTTTGATGTCCAACCTAGGTATATTTTGTTTTTATTCCCTTATTTATGGGCATTACATTTTCTAGTCTGTCCGTCTGTCTGTTTTTTGTTCGTTTGTCTGTTTGTCTGTCCCGCTTCTGGTTAAATTATTTGGTTGATGTAGTTTTTGATGAAGTCAAATCAACTTGAAACTTAGTACACATGTTCCCTATGACATGTTCTTTCTAATTTTATTGCCAAATTAGAGATTTTACCCCATTTTCACAGTCCACTGAACATAGAAAATGATTATGTAATATGGACACATTCTTGTTTAGTCTATGTGTAAGTTAGTCCGTTTGTTTCCCATTCATCTTTCTATTCTGCTTCACTTTAAAGCTTTTGATCAAGTTTGTTTTAGATGAAGTTGAAGTTCATTCAACTTGAAACTTAGTACACATGTTTCCTATAATTTGATCAATCTAATTTTAATGCAAAATTTAAGTTTTGACCCCAATTTCACGGTCCACTAAACATAGAACATAATAGTGTTAGTGGCATCTGTTTACTTTTGACACATTCTTGTTTCTCTTTTTTAATCTGTTTGATTAGATATTGGGGAATTATCTTTGAAAACTGATATTCTTCACACTAACAAACCTTGTGTTTATATTTGTTGCCACTTAAACATGTTTGTGAGTGCTCAATCCTCTTCTTAACTTTGACAGTGGCACAAAACATAAGAATACATTGTATGTTGAAATCAGTTGCAAATCGCTTAATTCAATCGACAAATGAGAAGCACAAACAATTGTGTTTTATTTACAACATATTTATGAGCAAATGATATCATTGTCAACTGGTCACTTCTAAACTCAGTTTGAACTTATTCTTAACCCTTGTCGTGCGTGGGCCGTAATATTAGGGCTGTACCCAGACCACGGTTAATTTGGCATCAATGGCACTCCATACATTTGTAGGTCATCGTAATGCCATTTAATTCGTAGTGTATACACGTTTCCTCAATCTGACACTATTGATTGTCATGTTTCTCACTTTTAATATTCATTTTGAGCTCTAATACGAAATTCAAAATTTGATATTGAGCAAAATTGTTTTTTTTGGAGGGATGGGCTTACCTTTGAGGTCTGAAACTAAGAGTACTGAAACCTTGACAAATACTGTAACCTAAAGGCACATAATGACTGATCATGTTTATATCAAAATACGCCAAGGAAACAACTACTTCCGGTTGCAAGTCCAGTTAAAGTTCAAAATCAGAAAATTCTGAAATTTTGTGAATTTTGGTGCAATTGACCTTCTTTACACTGATGATCCAAGATCAGTTTCACTACGACCTAACAACTGTTGTGATAAAAGTGTACATGAAAACTATAGATGGATGCATCTATTAGCATCTCTCTGACTTACTGTTCGAGAAAAGAAAAAAAAGAAAAACGTCAAAATTGACACTTTTTGCACCTGAGGACCAACTTTGGGGCAAATTCCTGCCTATAGTTGGATGACACTTCATTACAATGAAGAACAAACGTCATATGTTTTCTCTCATTTTATGACTAAATATAGATATTCATAAATACAGCTGATATTCTGTAAGGTTCATTTTTTTTCTTCAAATTTGCCATATAAAGGGAGATCACTCAAATAAATTAGCTTTAGTGTGAAGTAAGTTTCCTAATTTTGATTTGTAAGCAAGAACACAGACATGTGCTTTGACCCAATTTTTTCTGTTTTTCACTCTAAAGCACATTGCAGCTTGGAGCTCTCCTTTTTAATTTGTCATCATAATATTGCATGGTTTACAAAAGCTGATAATTTTACACACTACATGTACAATGTAGCTAGAAAAAGGTCTAACAAGACAGCTGTGAGTGTTATTGACCCCTACTTCTAATTATATTTTTTTAAAAGCCTGATATCAACAATATTTTGGCAAATTATTTAAAAAAAAAGTTATATTGATTTTAATTTAGACCATTGACATAAATAGCTAAACCGCTTCATTTTGTATGTAAAAAGCTATATGTTTTAATAAATTGTTGAGATTTGATTCAATTCCTTTTGAGACACTTCACAACATCATGAGAACATTTTCCCAATTGTTTGATACTTTTATATGAACTACAAAATTATGTTTTTGGTATACATATGTGCTTTCATGAAAATTGATGATTTGCTAATATTTCAATTTTTATTGATTAGTGACACATTCTTTTAATATTTGATAGCTGTAATTCCTGTTTAAATGGGAGACAGTGTGTTTGGTGTCTGACAAAATGTGGAAGCAGTACAAGGGATTGTTCAGCAAAACATGTGAATGTAAGTTATAAAGCCCTAATGCAGTGCAATTATGATCTATTTTCCATTTAAAAGTCATTGTTCTATTTAAAAAAAACACATTGACTTGGATAAAACAACCAAACAATTATCATTTAGATAAACTTTACATCGGAAACAATATGTTCTTCATATAGGCTGATATTTCAGGTTTTAAAAGACATCATTCATTTGACTGTCAATAAATGACATAAATGACATACATACAGTGTATGACCAAAAAGTATTTATCCCCTGCATTTTTATGCTCCACCTACGATAGTAGAGGGGCATTATGTTTTCTTGTCTTTGTGTCTGTTCATTCATCCATCCATCCGTCCATCTGTCCCACTTCAGGTTAAAGTTTTTGGTCAAGGTAGTTTTTGATGAAGCTGAAATCCAATCAACTTTAAATTTAGTACACATGTTCCCTATGATATGATCTTGTCCCCAATTACACTGTCCACTGAACATAGATTATAGTGTGAGTGGGGCATTCATGTACTATGAACACATTCATGTTTTACAATATATTCATATAAAAACAAATTTTTCAAAAAATTATTTTGAAGGCATTTATGGTTGGATTTTAATAAACAAGGCGTTAAAAGATGTAAATTGTCTAAACAATACTTGTTTATTGGATCATTGTTTTGTTTTTGCTTTCTGTTGTTGTAAACACTGATGATAAAAAATTTCAATTTAATTTGGTTGAAATATATAGCAAATTTCTGAACAGAAAATAATATTTCTGTGTATCTCGTGAGAAAATGAAAAAGAGACAACAAAAGTACAACCAAATAAACTCGATCAACTGTAACAAATCTGCTTCAATTGGTACCAAGTTTCTAAAAATCAAACCAGAAATGAAACCAAAAAAATGAAGTTTTTGTCGAGCCTGCAACTTTTCGCACAAAAAGCTTGACATAAGGATGGTGATCTGGCAGTGGCTTAGGCGACGGCTTACACTGACTTCTAATATTAAAAAGTTTCTGTCTCTCACATTTCCATTGATGTTGACATTATTTTCATGGTTAAGTGACTACTTGAAAAAAAAAAGTTAAGATTTTTTGTGATGTTTATTTCTCTCTTATTATGAGTAATAGGATAACTATATTTGGTAGTACTTTGCAAGGTCCTTGTGCCAGTCAGATAGTTTTCACCTAATCTCAGCCTCATTTCATGGATCAGTGAACGAGGTTAAATTTTTGTGGTCAAGTCCATATTTCAGATGCTATAAGCAATAGGTCTTGAATATTTGGTGTATGAAAGGACTAGTGTACTGTAAAGTGTAGATGTCTTATTGGCATGTGTCATCTGACCTCAACCTCATTTTCATGGTTCAGGGGATATAGTTTAAAGTTTTTGTGTTTTGGTCTGTTATTCTTATACAGTATGCAATAGTTCTACTATATTTTGTGTATGGAATGATTGAAGGTGTACATGCATGTGTCTAGCTGGCAGGTGCCATCTGACCTTGTCCTCATTTTCATGGTTCAGTGGTCAAAGTAAAGTTTTTTTAAGTTGTGGTCTTTTTTTCTAATACCATATGCAATAGGTCAACTGTATTTGGAATATATGGAAATACTTTATGATGTACATGTGAGTCTCACAGGTTTTATTTGACCTTTACCTCATTTTCATGGTTCATTGATCAGCATTAAGTTTTTGTGTTTTGGTCTGTTTTTCTTAAACTATAAGCAAAAGGTCAACTATATTTGTTGTATGGGAGAATTGAAAGCAGTACATGTCTGCTTGGCATGGTTCTTGACCTTGACCTCATTTTCATGGTTCATTGGCCAAAGTTTAGTTTTCGTGGTTAAGTCTGTTTTTAAGTAACTATAAGCAATAGGTCAACTATATTTAGTGTATTGAATGATTGTAAGGTGTACATGTATTTCTTATTTGGTTTATATGACCTTGACCTCATTTTTGTCTCGCCTTGACAGAGTCAAAAAGCGAGACATAGGTATGCTGTTTCTGGCGTCGTCAGCGACGGCAGCGTCAACAATATATTAGTTTGTGATTAGGTCTTGTTTATGGTGAACCACAAGTGGTAGGTCAATCATATTTGGTATGCAGTTGTATAAGCATGGGCACATCTTATTTCCATGGAGATTATATGGCCCTGCCCCCTCAGTCATGGTCTATTGACTTTGAAACTTTTGCTTATTTTATATGTATTAGTTTGTGATTAGGTCAGTTTATGGGGAACCACAAGTGGTAGGTCAATGATATTTGGTATGCAGTTGTGTAAGCATCAGCATAACTCATTTCCATGGAGATAATTTAGCTCCGCCCCCTTAGTCATGGTCTATTGACTTTGAAACTTTTGCTGATTTTACATGTATTAGTTTGTGATTAGGTCAGTTTATGGGGAACCACAAGCATACCTGTCAACTGACCCGTATTCTGCGGGTGTGACCCGAGATTTTCACAATAACCCGGGAATTCCGAAAATGACCCGATTTCACCCGTATTTCTTAGCCTTGGGATTGGTTTCATAAGTAATATTCCTTTGAAATACCGGCAAATTCGTAATTCTCCCATGAACAGGTAGTTCATCTAGCTATATGTAAACTGTCAAATTAAGTGACCCATTAAGTGCATGGCTTCACTTGACAGCTTTGGTGTCAAACACACTGTTAATTAAGGTTTATGTACCCTTCTGTAGCCATTTTTGTACGAACTTTTCGAACTTCAATTGTATCAAAACTACAGATATTATGAATAATAGAGATAGGCCATTTTGTACATATTCCAAGGGGAAACTTGATGCAAAGCATTATTTTTTACTGTTCCATTGCATTTAATAGAAATACAAAAATGGCTACAGAAGGGTACATAAATCTTAACACCAATTACCTTAGCTTTAGGTCGTAAATAAATAGCACCATCGGTTACAAACAGAACTAGAGTTACTTCCCCTATTTGTCACCATTCAAAATTATTCCTTATATTTACGTTTTATGGGTGAAAAAGATTAAATCATTCAAAATATAAAATTCAAATACATATTGAAAAATAACTATTCATTATTTTTATACCTTTATACAATTTTTTTTTAAAAGTTGAAAATTATTTTTTACATTTATACTTCCTTTAACTGTATTACTATATTTTATGATAGTCTAATTTCCTTGTTTAATAAATAATAATATGGTTAAAGGCTACTTAGTGAAAAGATAAAAAGAGGTGAATAGTCTCAGACAATTAAGAATTACATTAAATTCTAGTGTTTGATGATTGTGTTAATTTTTTTCAAAAAGTAAAGCACATAAGACTGAGTTACACAAATTTATAAAAAATCTTTAAAAGTGCAATGAAATAATATTTAATAAGATTTAAAATGACTTAACAAAGTGAACATGCATTGATGTTTTGGTATCTTTGATACACATTATAATTATAAGAAAATGTACCATAAATACTGAAATTCAGCTCGAAAAAGTTTGTACGCGTTATGACCTGAGATTTGATTCTTCAATGCAGGTCATGACCTGCATTTTCATCATCACAGGTTGACAAGGTATGCACAAGTGGTAGATCAATGATATTTGGTATGTAGCTGTGTAAGCATGATCATATCTCATTTCCATAGAGACAATTTGGCTCCGCCCCCTTAGTCATGGTCTATTGACTTTGAAACTTTTCTAAAGTTTACTAGTTAATGTTTGTATTTAGATTTGGGAACAACTTATGATTAGTCAATGGTCGTAATGGTATTTGGTATGCAGTTGTATAAGCATTGGCACATCTCATTTACATGGAGATTGTTTAGCCATGTAACTCAGTCATGATTCATTGACTTTGAATATTTTCATAACTTGTGTAAGATGTTAAAGTATTGCTATTTTGATTTCAACATTTGCATAATCAAAATTACAAAAAGGCAAGACATATCTCTGTGATAACAGTTTATCTTCGATCATGTTAAGTTTATGTGATAGTTGTAGTTAAGCTTTATATTTAGGACTATCAACATTTCATCTATAATTAGCAAAGAAGGCGAGACATTTCAGCGTTTGCACTTTTGCGTATGAAATATATAGTGAAAATCTAAAGTGACGAATACTTATGGTAACAATCTGTGTATTATGATGTTTTTTTTAGTCAGATTATTTGTACATAATTCTTCCTTTCTAATATCTCTATAATAACTCAAGTTTCTTTAAGAAATTTGAAATTTTATGCGGGTTTTATGAAGATTGCAATTTGTCTTTTGATATTCCGATACTGCAATACACATTTTTAACTGGATGATCGAAGAAAATATTATTTTTTTATTTGGGGATGTAGGGCGTTCGAAAGGTGGGCAGGTGGGCGGATGGCAGCCAAATGTTGTCTGTGCAATTTTTGACTTTGTTTGACTTTTACGGTTCAGGAGTTATGGTTCTTGAAAGATTGAAAAATGGTGTTTCCAATTGTGTCCATGCATTTACTCATGAACTGTTCAACCAAGGCTTTTGAAATTAAAATATGTTGTTACTGATGACAAAATGGGGGTCAAGTTCAATAATGGCAAAATTCACTTTTCCTGTTCAGGAGTTATGATTCCTGAAAGATTGAAAAATGGTGTTTCCAGTCATGTCTTACATTTACTCATAAACCATTCAACCAAAGCTTTTCAAATTTTAAAATGTTGTTACATGTTGATGACAAAATCGAGGTCAAGTAGGATAATGATGATTTTCACTTTTATCATTCAGGAGTTACCGGTATGGTTCTTGAAATATTAAAAAATAAAAAACGTTTCCAGTTCTCTGTGCAATTATTTTTTATATTGTTATCACGTTGGCGTCGGCGTCGTCGTCGTCGTCGTCGTCCGGCGTCCGAATACTTTTAGTTTTCGCACTCTAACTTTAGTAAAAGTGAATGGAAATCTATGAAATTTTAACACAAGGTTTATGACCACAAAAGGAAGGTTGATATTGATTTTGGGAGTTTTGGTCCCAACATTTTAGGAATTAGGGGCCAAAAAGGGCCCAAATAAGCATTTTCTTGGTTTTCGCACTATAACTTTAGTTTAAGTTAATAGAAATCTATGAAATTTTGACACAATGTTAATGACCACAAAAGAACGGTTGGGATTGATTTTGGGAGTTTTGGTCTCAACAGTTTAGGAATTAGGGGCCAAAAAAGGGCCCAAATAAGCATTATTCTTGGTTTTCGCACCATAACGTTAGTATAAGTAAATAGAAATCTATGAAATTTAAACACAAGGTTTATGACCATAAAAGAAAGGTTGGGTTTGATTTTGGGAGTTTTGGTCCCAACATAATAAGGGGCCCAAAGGGTCCAAAATTAAACTTTTGTTTGATTTCATCAAAATTGAATAATTGGGGTTCTTTGATATGCTGAATCTAACTGTCATGACTGTGTATGTAGATTCTTAACTTTTGGTCCCGTTTTCAAATTGGTCTACATTAAGGTCCAAAGGGTCCAAAATTAAACTTAGTTTGATTTTGACAAAAAATGAATCAGTTAGGTTCTTTGATATGCTGAATCTAAAAATGTACTTAGATTCTTGATTATTGGCCCAGTTTTCAAGTTGGTCCAAATCGGGGTCCAAAATTAAACTTTGTTTGATTTCATCAAAAATTGAATAAATGGGGTTCTTTGATATTCCAAATCTAACTGTGTATGTAGATTCTTCATTTTTGGTCCTGTTTTCAAATTGGTCTACACTAAAGTCCAAAGGGTCCAAAATTAAACTTAGTCTGATTTTAACAAAAATTGAAATCTTGAAGTTCTTTGATATGCTGAATCCAAAAATGTACTTAGATTTTTTATTATGGGCCCAGTTTTCAAGTTGGTCCAAATCAGGATCTAAAATTATTATATTAAGTATTGTGTAATAGCAAGTCTTTTCAATTGCACAGTATTGCGCAATGGCAAGAAATATCTAATTGCACAATATTGTGAAATATCAAATTTTTTTTTTAATTAGAGTTATCTTTCTTTGTCCAGAATAGTAAGCAAGAAATATCTAATTGCAAAATATTGTGCAATAGCAAGATTTTTTTTTAATTGGAGTTATCTTTCTTTGTCCAGAATCAACTTAAATCTTTGTTATATACAATATACAATGTATATTCACTTTTTACTACCAACTGATAAATTAAAATAATCTTTACCATTCAGTGATAACAAGCAGTTTTTTTACATCTTAATATTTTATGATGTATTTAAATGAGTAGTTATTGTTGCAAACTCCATTAGAAATTTTAATTGAGATTAGTTTTGGAATAAGGGAAAGGGGGATGTGATTAAAAAAATTGGGTTCAATTTTTCTCATTTGAAATTTCATAAATAAAAAAGAAAATTTCTTCAAACATTTTTTTGAGAGGATTAATATTCAACAGCATAGTGAATTGCTCTAAGAGAAACAAAAATTTTAAGTTCATTAGAACACATTCATTCTGTGTCAGAAACCTATGCTGTGTCAACTATTTAATCACAATCCAAATTTAGAGCTGAATCCAGCTTGAATGTTGTGTCCATACTTGCCCTAACCGTTCAGGGTTCAACCTCTGCGGTCGTATAAAGCTAAGCCCTGCGGAGCATCTGGTTAAATATTCTTAAAATCCTAGGAAGGTGGACTTAGTAATTTTATCTTACAATATGCATTAAGGGCACACAGTTTGTCCCCCCTAGAGGGGCATTTTCTATTTAGTTTGTTACTGTTGACAAGATAGAGGTCAAGTTTGATATTGATGATTGTTACTTTTACCATTTAGGAGTTTTGGTCCTTGTGATATTGAAAAATGCCAGGACACAAATAAATGTTAAAAAATCTGGTTTACTGTCATTCTGACAGCTCTTGTTGTCTAATATTTTGAAAACTAGAATAGACAGATAAAAACTTTATGTAGCAAAAAATATCTACAAGTCAAGACTTACAAATATGCCTTAATGGCTGAAAATTTTAACAATTTATTATTGTAGTTATTTCCCTTTAAAGATGTTTTGCTGGCTTATGCAAAGTTTTATGCGTTTACCATCAAGTGATCAATTTAACCAATATATTGAACATCAGGGACTTTCCAACCCTCATATTTGGGTCCAAATATGGGCTCATGTCCCAAAGAGAAATATGCTCTTTTTTTCCCAATTTTCTGCTCTAAAATTCTCAATTGTATATATAGTCATGATTGCAAGATATAGTTGGTGTCGTAATGTGGTATTTTGTTTACAAAGTCTTGAATTTCGTTCACAATTCAAGTAATTATAACTTATTCCTTCTCAGAATGCAGGATTTTGCCCCTAATTTTTCAAAATTCTCTTGGGGACTATGCCCCCAAAGTGAATCCCTCTTTCAAGATGGACATGGCTGGTGCTACAGGTGCTGTGTGCCATTGTTATAAATCAACTAAAATATTTTCCGCAAATCCAACATTTCACACACATTTAATCTCAATTGCATGGGCCCTGGACCCCTTCCCCTAAACACTATGAAAATCACTGAACATAGCTATTAGCTGATGGACTATACATTCCAAAGCCAGGAAAGCAGGAATATATTGATCAATCACTTACAGTGAGTTTAAAGGTCCAGCTGGAAACATTTAAATCTATGATGAATGTTTGGAAAGGTCTACTAATGTTACTGTAAGTGTCGTCCTTTTTAGGAAAATGCAGATGTTAAAAATCATGCAGACTTCAAAATTTTCTGAATTTAGACTAATTCTGGTTACAAAAGGTTACTTTCATCAAACTGTCAATGATTGAACTTCAAAATATCAAATTGTAAGTAGAGTGATAAAATTTTACACATATTCCATTTTATTTTACAAAATCCTCCTTGGAATATTAGGCTTTAGAAGAAAAGGTTAAATATTTGATATAACTTCTGCTTGCACCATTAAAATAACTGACGTTTAGCATGATCGATCAGTATATGGACAGGAATATGGCAAACTATGACTGGATTCCCTTCATTTTTATACGACCGCAAAAATTAAAAATTTTTTGGTCGTATATTGCGGTATCATGTTGGCGTTGTCGTCTGAATACTTTTGGTTTTCGCACTATAACTTTAGTATAAGTCAATAGAAATCTATGAAATATAAACACAAGGTTTATGACCACAAAAGGAAGGTTGGGATTGATTTTGGGAGTTTTGGTCCCAACAGTTTAGGAATAAGGGGCCATAAAGGGCCCAAATAAGCATTTTCTTGGTTTTCGCACAATAACTTTAGTATAAGTGAATAGAAATCAATGAAATTTAAATACAAGGTTTATGACCACAAAAGAAAGGTTGGGATTGATTTTGGGAGTTTTAATCCCAACAGTTTAGGAATTAGGGGCCAAAAAGGGCCCAAATAAGCATTTTTGTTGGTTTTCACACCATAACATTAGTATAAGTAAATAGAAATCTATGAAATTTAAACACAAGGTTTATGACCATAAAAGGAAGAGTGGGATTGATTTCGGGAGTTTTGGTCCCAACAAATTAGGGGCCAAAAGGTGCCAAAATTAAACTTTGTTTGATTTTATCAAAAATTGAACTTTTGGGGTTCTCTGATATACTGAATCTTACCGTGTATTTAGATTCTTAATTTTTGGTCCCGTTTTCAAATTGGTCTACATTAAGGTCCAAAGGGTCCAAAATTAAACGTAGTTTGATTTTAACAAAAATTGAATTCTTGGGGTTCTTTGATATGCTGAATCTAAACATGTACTTTGTTTTTTTTATTATGGGCCCAGTTTTCAAGTTGGTCCAAATCGGGTCCAAAATGAAACTTTGTTTCATTTCAACAAAAATTCAATATATGGGGTTCTTCAATTTGCTGAATCTAACCATGTATTTAGATTTTTTATATTTAGGACCGGTTATCAAATTGGTTCACATTGAGGTCTAAAGGGTCCAAAATTGAAGTTAATTTGATTTCATCAAAAATTGAATTCATGGGGTTCTTTGATATGATGAATCTAACCATGTATTTAGATTTTGGATATTGGAATACCACAAAGGGATGGTAAGAATTGTCTTTGGGAGTTATGGCTCAAACCGTTAAGGAATAAGGTGCAAAAAAGGGGGAAAAAGGGTTTCCAGGTTAATGGACAATTACTTGAGTACAAAACATAATTTAAAAGCAGTGTAAGGTTGGTATATGAAACTCATTTTAATATCTTACCTAAACTGCTCTTAAGTTATGTATATTGGAAATTTGCCAAAAACATTATTATAAATAAATTCCATTGGAAATTAGCCAATATAAAATGTTGCATTGGAGTTATCTTTCTTTGTTCAGTATAGTAGTTAAATCAACTTAAATTATGACTGTATGACATTTTATATTTTATGATGTATTTAAATGAGTAGTTATTGTTGAAAACTCCATAAGAAATTTGAATTGAGAACATTTTTGGAATAAGGGAATGGGGGAGGTGAAAAAAATTGGTGGGGTTTAATTTTTCTTATTTCAGATTTCAGAAATGAAAAAGAAATTTCTTCAAATATCAAAGGATTAATATTCAACAGCATACTGAATTGCTCAAAATAAAAAAAAAAACATTTAAAGTTCATTAGACCACATTCATTCTGTGTCAGAAACCTATGCTGTGTCAACTTTTTAATCACAATCCAAATTCAGAGCTGTATCCAGTTTGAATGTTGTGTCCATACTAGCCCCAACCGTTCAGGGTTCGACCTCTGCGGTCGTATAAAGCTGCGCCCTGTGGAACATCTGGTTTAAACAAAGTAACATAAATTATTGGGATACAATTGCTTTCAAGCAATCTGTAGACTTATACCATTGACTCAGGACCATGCCCTCACATCAACCGTTTTATTCTAAACATTAAGGAACATCTCAGATTCTTAAGATTGTCTTGCTTTAAAAGGTAAAAACAAACAAAAGGATTGAATTTAAACATCTTTCCTTTAATGTTCTTCTCATAATCTTTATTGTTTCGATATTTTCTTTGACTTATATGCATGTTTTTAAAAATCAGAATTAAGCAGTATTTATATTTAGTGTTTTTATACGACCTCAAAAATTGAAAATTTTTTGGTCGTATATTGGTATCGCGTTGGCGTCGTCGTCGTCGTCATTGTCCGAATACTTTTAGTTTTCACACTCTAACTTTAGTAAAAGTGAATGGAAATCTATGAAATTTTAACACAAGGTTTATAACAACAAAAGAAAGGTTGGGATTGATTTTGGAAGTTTTGGTCCCAACATTTTTGGAATTAAGGGCCAAAAAGGGCCCAAATAAGCATTTTCTTGGTTTTCGCACTATAACTTCTGTTTAAGTAAACAGAAATCTATGAAATTTTGACACAAGGTTTATGACCATAAAAGGAAGGTTGTGATTGATTTTGGGAGTTTTGGCCCCAATATTTTCGGAATTAGGGGCCAAAAAGGGCCCAAATAAGCATTTTCTTGGTTTTCGCACTAAAACTTCAGTTTAAGTAAATAGAAATCTATGAAATTTTGACACAAGGTTTATGACCATAAAAGGAAGGCTGGGATTGATTTTGGGAGTTTTGGTTCTAACAGATTAGGAATTAGGGGCCAAAAAAGGGCCCAAATAAGCATTATTCTTGGTTTTCGAACCATAACTTTGGTATAAGTATATAAAAATCTATGAAATTTAAACACAAGGTTTATGACCATAAAAGGAAGGTTGGTATTGATTTTTGGGAGTTTTGGTCCCAACAGTTTAGGAATAAGGGGCCCAAAGGGTCCAAAATTTAACTTGGTTTGATTTCATCAAAAATTGAATAATTGGGGTTCTTTGATATGCCGAATCTAACTGTGTATGTAGATTGTTAATTTTTGGTCCCGTTTTCAAATTGGTTTACATTAAGGTCAAAAGGGTTCAAAATTAAACTTAGTTTGATTTTAACCAAAATTGAATCCTTGGGGTTCTTTGATTTGCTGAATCTAAAAATGTACTTAGATTTTTTATTATTGGCCCAGTTTTCAAGTTGGTCCAAACTGGGGTCCAAAATTAAACTTTTTTGTTTGATATCATCAAAAATTGAATAATTGGGGTTCTTTGATATGCCAAATCTAACTGTGTATATAGATTCTTAATTTTTGGTCCCGTTTTCAAATTGGTCTACAATAAAGTCCAAAGGGTCCAAAATTAAACTAAGTTTGATTTTGACAAAAATTGAATTCTTGGGCTTTTTCGATATGCTGAATCTGAACATGTACTTAGATTTTTGATTATGGGCCCAGTTTTCAAGTTGGTTCAAATCAGGATCCAAAATTATTATATTAAGTATTGTGCAATAGCAAGAAATTTTCAATTGCACAGTATTCAGCAATAGCAAGAAATCTTCAATTGCACAGTATTGTGCAATAGCAAGAAATTTTCAATTGCACAATATTACTCAATATCAAGAAATCTTCAATTGCACAGTATTGTGCAATAGCAAGAAATATCTAATTGCACAATATTGTGCAATAACAAGAAATTTTCAATTGGAGTTATCTTTCTTTGTCTAGAATAGTAGTTGAATCAACTTAAATCATTGTTTTATACAATATACAATGTATATTCACTTTTACTACCAACTGATAAATTAAAACAATCTTTACCATTCAGTGATAACAAGCACTTTATTTTACATTATAATATTTTATGATGTATTTAAATGAGCAGTTATTGTTGCAAACTCCATTAGAAATTGGAATTGAGATTAGTTTTGGAAAAAGGGAAAGGGTGATGTGAAAAAAAATGGGGGCGGGGGTTACATTTTTCTCATTTCAGATTTCATAAATAAAAAGAAAATTTCTTCAAACATTTTTTTGAGAGGATTAATATTCAACAGCATAGTGAATTGCTCAAAGGCAAAAAAAAATATTTTAAGTTCATTAGACCACATTCATTTTGTGTCAGAAACCTTATAATGCTATGTCAACTATTTAATCACAATCCAAATTTAGAGCTGAATCCAGCTTGAATGTTGTGTCCATACTTGCCCCAACCGTTCAGGGTTCGACCTCTGCGGTCGTATAAAGCTGCGCCCTGCGGAGCATCTGGTTATAAATTTAGAAACAAGTCAGAGGAAATTCCCCAGTTTTGATAAAATGCGAGAGTTCTCTGAATTCTAAAAAATCTATTTATGTCATGTAAGAACTGAAGTGGAGTTTTTCTTATATATCACAGTTATGAAACTGATATTTGATATTGTACTTCCATCAAAAAATTGGAGAACCATCTAGGTCTTTTAATTAACATTTGATATATGTCACAAGTTTAGGGTTTGTTTAGGTAATTATGTACATGCATATAGTTTTCTTGACTTCAAAAGTTCAAGGTTTATCAGATTGAATGGTTGCTCTGCATTCCCCAATCCATTGATTAATTTTAAACTCATGAGATCCTTTCTATGTCTGTCTGCCATTGATGGTTATTGTTGCATAATTTTAAATCATATGCATCATTTGAATTAAAATAAATGTAGTCCACAACGTAAAGGCTTAACTAGAACACCCCTTCCGAAATGGAATATTTACCGGCTTTGTTATAACATAAGCAACACTACGGGTACCACATGTGAAGCAGGATCTGCTTACCCTTCCGGAGCACCTGAGATCACCCCTTGTTTTTGGTGGGGTTTGTGTTGCTTAATCTTTAGTTTTCTATGCGTCATGTGTTCTATTTTTGTCTGTTTGTCTCCTTTCATTTTTAGCCAGGCGTTGTCAGTTTATTTTCAATTTAAGAGTTTGATTGTCCCTCTGGTATCTTTAGTCCCTCTTCCATATTATAGCTTCGAGTTGTCTCCCTTCTGTAAGTAACTTCCGTCAATCCTGAATCAAAATACGACAATACGTCGAGAAAATTAAATCGTTCTGTCGATAGAAGTTGTATTATATAAAATAGCAATCACAATATAAACAGAGGAATGTGTACGCATGCCCACTGACCCAAAGGAAATTAAATATTTAAAGAGTTAGAAATGGGGTTCCTCCTAGAATTTACCTAGGAAAATAGGTGATAAGATATGAAGTGAAATTTATACCTTCTCTCACTCTCGGTGAATTTGCTGTGGAAAGTAAACTTGGAATTGATAGTACAAAAATAAAACACAATTAAAAACCAATTGTTCAGAGAACAATTGAAAGTCTTTCCACACCAAAGAAATTTCGATAAGAAGATATTTTTTTCATAATGATGAGATAAATAACGGTTTAATTATATTTTTGAGTGATAAAAGGGAGATAATATGCTACTTCCGGTGAAATAAATGTCACTTCCGGTTTCATATGATTTCACACTGATTCCAAAAATATATAGTTTCTATATACTATTGTATGTAGAAGGGGAGATAATTGGCCACTTCCGGTTTGTTGGAAGTCATGCATACCTGTCAACTCACCCGTTTTTTGCGGGTGACACCCGTTATTTTCACCTCTCACCCGGGAGTTTTTCTTTACCTGGCGGGTCCCGGGAATTTCTAACATTACCCGTTTCACCCGGATTTCTGACCGGAATTGTTTCCGGTATTTTGAAGTAATACGACCTTCGGTTTTATCGGTCTTTTTCAATGTAACCAAAAGTCAAAATGTAGGACTGTTTACCTGAGCTATGTAACGATATGAAGAGACAACACAGCTACAAGATGAGTTCAGTGACTATCAGTTGACCCCATTAGATGAACTTCCACTTTGCACTTCCCCTGAAACTGACATTGGTACATTTTGGGGAGAAATGTCCAAGTTGCATGACATTTTTATTAACAAGCCAAGATTTTTTGTTTTGTCAAAACTTGCTTAAACATTACTGGTTTTGCCAAACAGCAATGCAGACAGTGAGAGGGCATTTTCTTTAGTAAAGAAAATAGCTACAGAGTTTAGGGCTGATCTTAATAAGGATACACTGTGTGCTCTTCTTTCTTGTAAAATGAATACACATTTGCATTGCTATGAACTGAAACCAAGTGCAGTTCTTTTAAAGAATGCCAAGTCTGCTACTATGGAATATAACAATAGTCTGAAATAAACTTGTATACATGTTCTAACTGTTTCATATACATATTGACTATATAAATTATATGTAAACATATTTTTGTTCTTCAATTGAGCCCGCAAAATGTCGTACGCGTTATGACCTGAGATTTTTTTCTCAATGCAGGTCATGACCTGACTTTTCATTTTCAGAGGTTGACAGGTATGAGTCATGTTTCGTCTCCAGTAATCAGTGTATGTATCTATATGACAAAATATATTGATTCTGGGTACTTTGAGATGAAAAAATTGCAAAAAAGGCTACTTCCGGTTTTTTCAAGGTCACTTTTGGTAGTCATTTTTCAAGGTCATTTGTCACCTAATCTTTTGTACAAGGTCAAATGCCTTTATAATGAACTTATTTGAAGTCATAATCAAATAACCTCATATCAAGACATTTGAGGGGCAATAACTCCTATAAGATGCCATTAAATTGTATAAGACTAAATGTAGCATATCTTCATTACAATAAAGCTGACATTTTGCACTTGTTCTTTAGTATGTATCTTTCATAGTGTCGGAGAAAATGCAAAAACAAGCAAAAGTCACAATTGACAACTTGACCTTGACCTTTGACCTTGACGTCATTTTCTAAGTTTGGACCCAGGGGACTCAAATAAAAACATTCCAGGGTTATACGGTTAACGGTTTATGAGTTAAAAAAACCTACCGACAAATTTGTTCCGTAAAGATAGATAACTCCTATAAAATTTCATCGAATCGCTTCGTTCCAAATACGCCAAAAATTACTGAGGATGTAACGAACAATTTGCAAAAAGAATTTTGTCGCTATCTTGTTTTGTTACGAAGAAGATGCACACAGAGGATAAACAGTGAAAAGGGAGATAACTCTTACATAGAAAATGGTTCGCCTTAGCAGGGTGAAATTTAAAAGCGCATAAACTATACGATACCATATGAGTAATATCTAAGCGACATATTGCGAAACAAACTTTTTGCGCAAGAACAAAATTTGGCGGAAGAAAAAAAAATAAAAAAATAATAATAATTAAAAACCAATTGTTCAGAGAACAATTGAAAGTCTTTCCACACCAAAGAAATTTGGATAAGAAGGTAGTTTCTTCATACTGATGCGATAAATGATGGTTTAATTATCTTTTTGAGTGATATAAGGGAGATAATATGCTACTTCCGGTCAAATGAATGTCACATTCGGTCTCATATGATAGCCTCTTTCACACTGATTCCAAAAATATATAGTTTCTATATACTTTTGTATGTAGAATAGGAGATAATTGGCCACTTCCGGTTTGTTGGAAGTCATTTTTAGTCTTCAGTAATCTGTTCATGTATCTATATGACAAAATATATGGATTCTGGGTACTTTTATGTGAAAAAATTGCAAAAAAAACTTTTTCCGGTTTTCTAAAGGTCACTTCCAGTAGCCATTTTTCAAGGTCATTTGTCACTTAACCTTTTGTATAAGGTCAAATGTCTTTATAATGAACTTAATTGAAGTTATAATCAAATAACCTCATATCAAGACATTCCAGGGGCACCAACTCCTATAAGATGCCATTTAATTGTATAAGACTAAATGTAGCATATCTTCATTACAATAAAGCAGACATTTTGCACTTGTTCTTTTATATGTATCTCTCAAAGTGTCGGAGAAAATGCAAAAACAAGCAACAGTCACTATTGAGAACTTGACCTTGAACTTTGACCTTGACCTCATTTTCTAAGTAAGGACCCAGGGGACTCAAATAAAAACATTCCAGGGTTATACGGTTAACGGTTTATGAGTTAAAAAAACATACGAACAAATTTATTCCGTAAAGGTAGATAACTCCTATAAAATTTCATCGAATCGCTTCGATCCAAATACGCCAAAAGAAAGTCTTAGCAGGGTGAAATTTAAAAGCGCATAAACTATACGATACAATATGAAAAATATCTAAGCGACATATTGCGAAACAAACATTTATCGCAAGAACAAAATTTGGCGGAAAAAAAAAAAAAATAATAATAATAATAATAATAATAATAATTAAAAACCAATTGTTCAGAGAACAATTGAAAGTCTTTCCACAACAAAGAAATTTGGATAAGAAGGTAGTTTCTTCATACTGATGAGATAAATAATGGTTAAATTATCTTTTTGAGTGATGTAAGGGAGATAGTATGCTACCTCCGGTCTCATATGATAGCTTCTTTCACACTGATTCCAAAAATATATAGTTTCTATATACTTTTGTATGTAGAATGGGTGATAATGGTTCACTTCCGGTTTGTTGGAAGTCATTTTTAGTCTTCAGTAATCAGTTTATGTACAAAATATATGGATTCTGAGTACTTGTATGTGAAAAAACTGCAAAAAAAACTACTTCCGGTTTTCCCAAGGTCACTTCCGGTAGCCATGTTGTAAGGTCATTTGTCACTTAACCTTTTGTATGAGGTCAAATGTCTTTATAATGAACTTACTTGAAGTTATAATCAAATAACCTCATATCAAGACATTTCAGGGGCACCAACTCCTATAAGATGCCATTTAATTGTATAAGACTAAATGTAGCATATCTTCATTACAATTAGGCAGACATTTTGCACTTGTTCTTTCATATGTATCTCTCAAAGTGAGGGAGAAAATGCAAAAACAAGCAACCTTGGGGACTCAAATAAAAACATTCCAGGGTTATACGCTTAACTGTTTATGAGTTAAATAAACATACCGACAAATTTATTTTGAAAAGGTAGATAACTCCTATAAAATTTCATTGAATCGCTTCGATCCAAATACGCCAAAAATTACTGAGGATGTAACGAACAATTTGTAAAAAGAATTTTGTGGCTATCTTTTTTTGTTACGAAGGAGATACACTCTGATGATAAACAGTGAATAGGGAGATAACTCTTACAAAGAAAATGGTTTGGCTTAGCAGGGTGAAATTTAAAAGCGCATAAACTATACGATACAATATGAAAAATATCTAAGCGACATATTGCGAAACAAACATTTATCGCAAGAACAAAAGTTGGCGGAAAAAAAAAAATAATAATAATAATAATAATAATAATAATAATCAGAACAAAAACAATAAGTCTTTCCACAGAAAAGTGGAAAGACTTAATAATAATAATAATCAGAAGAAATACAATAAGTCTTTCCACAGAAAAGTGGAAAGACTTAATAATAATAATCAGAAGAAAAACAATAAGTCTTTCTACAGAAAAGTGGAAAGACTTAATAATTACATTGTTCATACACTTGAATCGATGATTGGCTATTTCTAAAATTGAGTAACTACCTAACTTATGTAAATAACATTTTACATGACTATGTGCAGTTGAATTATTTTTGAAAATAATACTAATACATGTATCAATGGAAACAATATTATGGCAATCGTATCCCTCAGAGCATAATGCTCTTTGGTTTTTTTAAAGGAATCAAACAGATGTCCAAGGTTAACCAATACTAAACTACTGATCCCTACTAAACTGAAAAGTAATGGAAAAGTGGATACTGTAGAAGTGCCTGTAGAGATAGCTGGTGCAGAGTTTTTTGTAAGTATTTCAACATTAGATTGTCACCTACTTCTGTACAAATAGTATTTCTTAGCCTTGAGGTCATAAAAATTTTGAGAAAGATAATTGTTCTCAAGACTCAGAAATCAACCAATCAAAATACTGGATTAGCTGTTTTAAGCACAAATTTTGTATTACAAGTACTTAGTTAACTTTTATGACCAAGACAGTGACATCCGAGGCCCCTGGGGTCCATAAAACTCATTTCTCTGCCATAAAACAATATTCTCAACAGTGAGAATGTTCATTTGAATGGCATGCCTGCCAACTGTCACTATTTGCGAGGGATTTTTCCCATTGAGGCTCCCAAATAAAACTTTTGAAAGAGCAATTAAATTGTCCACTTCTTTAAACAAAACAATTAATTTTACAATGGCTATAGACTTAAAAGGATGAAGAAGCCAAAAAACAGCATTAAAATATATTTGAAGGCCTCCTTGAAGTATTTTAGGATTATAAAACCCATGCACCCATCTTGTAAATAAATTTTTAAAAGTTGGCAGGTATGGATTGGTGGATTTCATTCAATGGTAAATTTAAACTTTTTGATAAAACTATTTTCACGGATTGATTTGTCTGTACATATATATAAACAATATCTGTTAGCGGTGAAAGCAGTTTACAAAGCACTGCAAAGAAAACAAAAAACAGAGAAACATTAACCACACCAAAAAACATGTATAAAAAGGCTGTCTCATGTCTGAGCAATCTCGAACTAGGTTATCATATTAGTATGACAAGGGCTTTCAAGGGTTTTAAATTATCACATAATCCTTTCCATGGCATACCAATCCCAATAAGGTTTGGAATAAATGCAAATACTGATTAATTTATACAATGTACAACATATGTGATAAATATTCTTGTTTGATATTAATGACTGTTTGGCTAAAAGAGGATACATATCATGGCACCTGTGTTAATATGTGACCTTGACATACAAAAAATCACTCAACTGTTAAAAGTCATGTGACTGGTATACAAGTTCACTATTAACATGATGAGTCAAGCCTTGGTTGTGATATATGATGATTTATTAAACTTCCTGTTTAAATGACATATTTTGAATGGCTATTATGAGGGTGTTAATTTACTTTATCATATACTTAGCATTAATATGATAGCTTTTGCATATGTGTAATGGGCGGAAGTGCACAAGCCATATCTTCCCACCCGGGCTGATTATAACCCATATCAAGTGCCTCTCGTGCAAAAAACCCATATCAATGCCTCTCGTGCAAGTTACTTCCGGTGTTTCCGGTATCGGTTGTTTACTTTTCCATTGTGACGTCAGATGTTTTTTATGACGACATCAAAATTTACGGGAACTTTTGTGGGGATAGTTTAATACTTGCTAACAAATGCCATTGACAATTATGAATCATTTTATAGTACAACAAACATGGAGTAGTAATGATCGTAAAACTCTTCCAAATGTTCAATGCCTCTATAGGAAATGTTACCATAAATATACAAGGAGTTAATGATGCTGTTGTTGGACAACTATAGTATATTTGATTCATAATTTTAATTTTCTTTATAAAATGTTTGACTGTTTTAGTTATTGCATTAGTTTATTTGCCTTACATAAAACTATTGTCGGAAGTATATGATAAAGCGATTAATACATGGCCTTTTCCATATCAGCCTGGGTATCATCCCTCGACCCATATCAGCACCTCGACTCCGTCTCGGGCTGATATGGGGGTCTCGGGATGATACCCAGGCTGATATGGAAAAGGCCATGTATTAATCTCTATCTATCACATGGCTGAGCGGGTGACAATTTTTTTGAGTGTCACCCTCTCGTCCAGACCAATCAAAAATCAATAATTTAAAGGACAATGATTTGAATTTACATCAAGTTATTAAAGACATTGCTTAAGTACTACCTTTTGGCTCAGATTCTTTTATTTGACTCAAAATTAAAAAAATAAAACATCGATCTTGCATTACTTCTGTTGATTTTTCTAATGTTGTGACGTCGTAGAAAATACTTTTGAATAAAATTCATCCATAAAAGACAATAATGATAGGCCATTCAGTATAATAAATTAAATAACACATAGCTGAGATGGTGATAAAGCAGATTGGTACCCCTTGATCATGTTAATCTTGATGTAAAAAATATCTGTAGGATAATACAGACAAGAAACTGAAGTGCTTTGTGGGTAGTTCAGAATATGGTACAACAGCAGATCCAGATTCAGACAAAAAATTTTTTATTTGTAACAAAGTTGAGGTGAGTAGATTGTAGAGAAAAAAAATATTGTATTGTTTTTTACTTTTTAACTTTTAATTTAATTCTCATCACTTCACATTCTTCGTTGTCTTTCGTCAGTTGTGTTTACTTTTTACATTTTGAACTTCTTCTAGACAACCACTGAAAGAAATGAAACCAAAATATAGCATGAATATTCCTTATGAAGTGCATCCAGAAATCCAGATTATAAAGCAAACTGAGTGCATAAATTTATATTGCGATAGGTTTGTTCAATTTGCATAAGTCATCTGGTTAGTAGAAATTAGGATTTGTAACTGTTTAGGCGATCAATAATCCAAGATGGCCACCAGTGGAGACTTAGTTTAACATAGGACCTATTGGAAAAACATACAAATGTTTTCTTTTAAAAAAACACTGAATGGATTGAAACCAAACATGGCATAAAAGTTCCTAATGAGGTGCTGACCAAACTTTTTGTACTCAATAGATACTGTTCTAAACAAAGTAAAATATATGACACAAGTTTGTGCTTGGGTTAATTTCATTATTCCAGTCACTTGTTTTCCCATCACTTGGCGTCCGGCGTCGTCGTCGTCCGTTGTCGTTCGTCGTCCGTCGTTGTTAACTTTTACAAAAATCTTCTCCTCTGAGACTACTCGGCCAAATTAAACCAAACTTGGCCACAATCATCATTGGGGTATCTAGTTTAAAAAATGTGTGGCGTGACCCGGCCAACCAACCAAGATGGCCACCATGGCTAAAAATAGAACATAGGGGTAAAATGCAGTTTTTGGCTTATAACTCAAAAACCAAAGCATTTAGAGCAAATCTGACATGGGGCGAAATTGTTAATCAGGTCAAGCTATATCTGCCCTCAAATTTTCAGATGAATCCGACAACCCGTTATTGGGTTGCTGGCCCTGAACTGGTAATTTAAGGGAATTTTTGCTGTTTTTGGCTATTATCTTGAATATTATTATAGATAGAGATAAACTGTAAACAGCAATAATATTCAGCAAAATAAGATCTACAAATAAGTCAACATGACCAAAATGGTCAGTTGACCCCTTTAGGAGTTATTGACCTTTATAGTCAATTTTTAACCATTTTTCGTAAATCTTAGTAATCTTTTACAAAAATCTTCTCCTCTGAAACTACTGGGCCAAATTAATCCAAACTTGGCCACAATCATCTTTGGGATATCTAGTTTAAAAAATGTGTGGCGTGACCCGGCCAACCAACCAAGATGGCCGCCATGGCTAAAAATAGAACATAGGGGTAAAATGCAGTTTTTGGCTTATAACTCAAAAACCAAAGCATTTAGAGCAAATCTGACTGCGGTAAAAGTGTTTATCAGGTCAAGATCTACCTGTCCTGAAATTTTCAGATGAATCGGACAACCTGTTGTTGGGTTGCTGCCCCTGAATTGGTAATTTTAAGGAAATTTAGATGTTTTTAACCGGATTTTTGTGACAAAAATGTCGGTTATTGATTTTGGGATGTACGGCGGGCGGCCGGGCGGCAATCAAATGTTGTAAGTGCATTAACTCATGAACCATTCAACCAAAGCTTTTAAAATTTTAATATGTTGTTACTGACAACTAAACGAAGGTCAAGTTAAATAATGGCGATTTTGACTTTTACCGTTCAGGAGTTATGGTTCTTGAAAGATTGAAAAATGGAGTTTCCAGTCGTGTCCGTGCATTTACGCATGAACTGTTTTACCAAAGCTTCCCAAATTTTAATATGTTGTTACTGATGACAAAATGGAGGTCAAGTTCAATAATGACGATTTTGACTTTTACCGTTCAGGAGTTATGGTTCTTGAAAGATTGAAAAATGGAGTTTCCAGTTGTGTCCGTGCATTTACGCATGAACTGTTTTACCAAAGCTTCCCAAATTTTAATATGTTGTTACTGATGACAAAATGGAGGTCAAGTTAAATAATGACGATTTTGACTTTTACCGTTCAGGAGTTATGGTTCTTGAAAGATTGAAAAATGGAGTTTCCAGTTGTGTCCGTGCATTTAGGCATGAACTGTTTTACCAAAGCTTCCCAAATTTTAATATGTTGTTACTGATGACAAAATAGAGGTCAAGATCAATAATGACGATTTTGACTTTTACCGTTCAGGCGTTATGGTTCTTGAAAGATTGTAAAATGGCGTTTCCATTCACGTTGTTGCATTTACTCATGAACCATTCAATCTAAGCTTTTCAAATTTTAATATGTTGATACTGATGACAAAATGGAGGTCAAATTTGATATTGATGATTTTCACTTTCACCATTCATCAGTAATGGTTCTTGTGATATTGCCAGGACACAAATAAATATTAATAAATCCGGTTTGCTGTCGTTGTGACAGCCTCTTGTTCATAAATTTTTGTAAATTTGTAGAAAATATTTTCCACTGTAATTACTGGGCCAAGTTCATTATAGACAGAGATATTTGTAGCAACAAGAATGTTCAGTAAAGTAAGATCTACAAACACATCACTATCACCAAAACACAATTATGTCATGAATTTATCCGTGTCCATTATTTAATATGCACAAGACCAAGGTGAGCGACACAGGCTCTTTAGAGCCTCTAGTTTTTATTTAACCAATGTGTGAAATGATTTGCTTTGGATATCATTCACTCAAAATTTGCTGACATGAAGTCAAAATGTATGAAATAAAAAAAAAATGTAAATTTTTTAAATATCGTGATCTGCGTTTGCGTTCTTTGACACTGAATAACCTGAATGTTTTAAGGTCTCTCAGTAATCAAAATCTTTTCTTGGAAGGTAGGGAAGTCATCATAGAGTGTCAGAATATATTGACTTATAATTATTTTGGTTGAATTACATGTTCATAAAGAAACAGTAAAACCGAATTTTACAAGAAGTTTAAATTAAACAAAATTATTTACGTAGTTACTGGTATTAATGGAAGTGAATCCGGAAATCCTAAATTTGGGGTAGGATCATTATAGAAGGGCAGGTGGGATGGCAAACTATCAAATTATGTTAATTGGCCTTACTTAGTCGCTTACTTAGTCGCTCACCAGTCAGTTATTTTCAACTTCTACTTTTGTTCTGTTAATATGGCAATATAATGATACAAATAACAAAAGACATGTTGCAATTTTTTTCTAATTTCAAGTTTCAGAAATTAAAAACAAAATTTCTTGAATTATTTGAAGTCAATTCTCAACAGCATAGTGTCATAGTGTATTGCTCAAAAGCAAAAAAATTAATATAAATCCAAATTATGTAACCAATTCTAAGTTATACTGTGTCAGAAACCTACTATTTGTCATATAATTAATATTCCAGTCCAAATTCAAACCTGTTTCAAGCGCAAATAATGTTTCCATTTTTGCCCCAACTGTTCAGGGTTGGACCTCTGCAGTCATATCCAGCTGTGCTTGGCAAAACAATTTTATTTTAAGTTGAAATATAAATAATATCTTGTCACATGAATGGTAATTTTTCCGTTGATCTTCAACTGAGTTGCGTAAACTTTTGTTTTTTAGCTCATCGTCCGTCGTCGTTAACTTTTACAAAAATCTTCTCCTGAAATTACTGGGCCAAATTTAAATTAACTTGGCCACAATCATCATTAGGTTATCTAGTTTAAAAAATGTGTCCGGTGACCCTGCCAACTAACCAAGATGGCCGCCATGGCTAAAAATAGAACATGGGGGTAAAATGTAGATTTTGGCTTATATCTCTGAAACAAAACAATAAGGGCCAATCTGACATGGGGTCAAATTGTTCATTAGGTCAAGATCTATCTGCCCTGAAATTTTCAGATGAATCATAGAACCTGTTGTTGGGTTGCTGCCCCTGAATTGGTAATTTTAAGGAAATTTTGCCGTTTTTTGTTGCAGAAAGCTTGATATAGGGAAAGTGATCCGGTGGCTACGGCGGTGGCGGCGGTGGCGGCGTTAGCTCACTTCTTAAAAGGTTTATATTTTAGAAGGTAAAAGACCTGGATGCTTCATACTTTGTATATAGATGCCTCATGTTACGAAGTTTCCGTCAGTCACATGTCCAATGTCCTTGACCTCATTTTCATGGTTCAGTGACCACTTAAAAAAAAAGTTCAAAATTTTTGTATTGTTGAATTCTCTCTTATTATAAGTAATAAGATAACTATATTTGGTATATGCGTACCTTGCAAGGTCCTCAAGCCCGTCAGACAGTTTTCACTTGACCTCGACCTCATTTCATGGATCAGTGAACAAGGTTAAGTTATGGTGGTCAAGTCCATATCTCAGATACTATAAGTAATAGGGCTAGTATATTTGGTGTATGGAAGGACTGGAAGGTGTACATGTCCAACTGGCAGGTGTCATCTGACCTTGACCTCATTTTCATGGTTCAGTTGTTATAGTTAAGTTTTTGTGTTTTGGTCTGTTTTTCTCATACTTTATGCAATAGGTCTACTATATTTGTTGTATGGAATGGTTGTAAGGTGTACATGTCTAGCGGGCAGATGTCATCTGACCTTGACCTCATTTTCATGGTTCATGCAGTGGTCAAAGTTAAGTTTTTAAGTTTTGGTCTTTTTATCTAATATTATATGCCAAAGGTCAACTATATTTGGTGTATGGAAATATATTATGATCTATATGTCAGTCCCGCAGGTTTTATTTGACCATGACCTCAATTGCATGGTTCATTGCACAGTGTTAAGTTTTTGTGTTTTGGTCTATTTTTCTTTAACTATAAGTAATAGGTCAACTATATTTGTTGTATGGAAGCTTTGTTAGTTGTACACAGGGGTTAAGAAATTTTGTTATAGCTCACTAGCCCAGGGCTAATTGATTTTACTAGCCCTGTTGAAAAAACAACTAGTCCAACAAAACTGACCTACTAGCCCGAGTATGCCTTACAAATTCAGAGTTTGCTGCAATATATATATACAATGAATTTTATAAACTTAACAAATTTTATCTGTTGAACAGTAGATGTTTGCAAATTGGATACCCAAAACTTATGTCAGCAAAAAAATATCCCATTAGCAGATATATTCAATTAATCGATAATTGAATATTCATTGAAAATACTGTTACGAGATGGTACAAGTCTTGACCACTGCTATGCATGGTTATATAAAAGGATTGGAGTATTTTTTTGAGATATGTACATCATCACGTTTGTGTAAAAGAAATATCAGCTGGTTATATGTATAAATGCTCATATTTGTTTTCAGTTTTAAAATTCTATTTATAAGAATACAGCAAATATTTATGTGAATAAATATCACCATCCATAGTTTGTGTCTTTTATAATTGTTTTATAAATGAAGTACAGTAATATCCATATTTAAAATTATCACAGGTAAGCTAATTGTGGGCTATAAATAGATTACAAACTGAGCTCAGTCTCTAATAGTACGGTGACCAAGTAAGGAAATGTTGCTTATTTAAGGAGTTTAATCGTCATTCGGACTATACGGCTATAAATCACAGTATTGGTAGTTCAAAGGTTACACTTCACGTTTTGACTTGTCGTCAAAAAATCGTACGGTGCAATTTTTGTAAAATGGGCTTTGAAGTTCGTTCCCTTATTTTAAAGACAAAAATTCTTTTAAAAGATTTTAGGCCTACATTCTTAAAGTACATTTGTGATATACTTTTTGTTATTATATACATTGTTGTTACACCTTATTTTAACAATTTCAAACAAAGTTTAGCAAAATTAATCCGTTATTGAAGAGTTTTTGTAAATATTGAACACTACGAGTATTTTTCATTTAATTAATAGAGTACGTTTCAATTCATTTCATCATTTATTTTTTTCGCAAAATGTAAAATAATCAACATTTATATGATATTTCAAACCTTTATTAAACAACAATTTCAAAATCCTTTATCTCAGAAGCATTATTTTGACTTTTGCATTGAAACAAATTATACACTATAAAATGAAGTTACAGGTTTTCCTCTTGAAATTCAACTTTCCAAAAATACTGAACCGGACAGATACTATTATTTTAATCTATTATGATAAATGATATTTGGTATCACAAAGATTTTTCATGGCTAAAATTTGTTCAATTCGATCTTTTTTGTTAGTTCATGATCCCATTTCGTGTTGGTTGTCGTGTTTTTATTTATTTTTTAAAAGATTTCTTATTTTCGTATGTTTATTAATGATATGGTTTTTTTTCTTTTTATTTATTTAGAAAATTAATTAAGAACCAAGTCAGAATTTGGACATGTAGTTATCTGGAAAATGTTTGAATTAGGAAGTCCTGTACGATTAGATCCTAGTAGTTAATAGTTATCAAAGGATTATAATTCACTACGCTAGACGCGCATTTCGTCTACATAAGAATCATCGGTGATGCTCAGATCAAAATAGTTATAACCCAAGAGAAAATTAATCTGGAATTCCACTGGAATCCCGGCTGGAATTTTGATGGGATTCCAAGTGGGATCCCACCTAATTCCACCGGGATAAAATTTCGGGAATCCCGCCAAGTCCGGGAATTCCGATGTAAATCCCGGTTGAAATATACTGGGATCCCACTGGGATATTGTGGGAATTCAATTGGGATCAAACTGGGATAAAATTTCGGGATTCCCGCTAAATAAGCGGGATCCCGATGTAAATGTAATGGGATAAAATTTCGGGATTCCCGTAAAAGAAGCGGGATCCCGATGTAAATCCCAGTGGAAATATACTGGGATTCCCGGAAAAAAAACGGGATCCCAAAAATAAATACCAGCAGGATATACATGCACCAATTCAAATTGCACTGCCACTGGGATTCCTGGGTTATTTATGCAAAAGGATACATATGTCATGTTTTCCTTTCTGTTAATTAATTTGCTGTCTCTGTACTTCCAACTAGAATTGCTGAGTAAGTTATGGTAACTGGAATATCTGCATGCAATCTGTTTCGTTGGCAGCTCCATTTAAAAAGATCAGTATATCCCCTAAAAGTATCAAAAAAATCCACAAAGAATCATTTGTTCAATACGTTTTGAAGCAACAAATTCAATAGAAATATTATTGCATGGTAATGTTTATAGAATACAGTAGATTGGAAGCTAGTCCAAATAATTATGAAGTCTTGGAAGGTTATTTTATTTTTTTTGCAAATTAATTACCTTCCCCCTTTTTTATCCCCTGACGATAAATAACTAGTGACTCATTATTTTCACCAAATAAACATACACACAACTGAATTAAAGTTTGACATACCTACTATTTATGCCTGTTATGTGACAAGTTTAAAATAAGTTTATTCATGGCAATCATGCATGTATATATATATATTTTCAGTTTATGCTTTCAGACTTTCTGAATTAAGTTGATTTGCTCAGATAAAAACCATACAAATCATAGTTCCTCAATAAATTATTTTTATAATCGTTATATGCACATATACACATGTTAAATTAAATTATTAATGCACCTATCTGAAAACATCTTCATCTTCGTCCTGTCCATATTTCAGCGTAAACAAATTTTGATGACGTTTTTACCAGTACACAAACGTCGACGTGACAATCTCGCCCCAAATTATATTGGCCAAGTTGATCTGTCTCCGTAACGGTATTATAAATAAATTAAGGGTATCGCATAAAAGTATTAATTACTGGCCAGTTTTTACTAAATATAAGAAAAGAATACTTTAGTAATCGGCACATGGTGCATGCGGATAAGATAGTGGCCGCATTATTTAGGACAGTATTTTCTTGGGTCGAACTGTTCAGTACATATTGAAAACAAAGCACGTGGTCATCATTTTTTTTTACATTTTACATAAGTTGAGAGACCAACGTTTTACGACGTCAGTCATTATCTTATCATTGATGCCGGACGACAACTAATAGAAACGCACTTATGAGAAGTTGGGGAACATTAGAAACGCCCAAGCTTGTCTGGCAAAACACCCGTTGACATTTCCTCGGACGCCCTGTCATTTTTATCGCGAAAATCTCGGCATTTTTCTGACTTATAAATATCTGTCAAACTGAGTATTAAGTGACACTTAAATGTGATTGGCTTCACCTGACAGCTTTGGTGTCATACACATTGTTAATTAACACCAATAACCTATACTTGATGTTATAAGACACATTTGTATACACAAACAAAACACTTGCATATTTTCAACAACATAAATTAATTATGGTTCATACAATTTCCCGTTTTAACTAGACTGGGATCCCAGCATCAGACAGTTTTCCCGATTGGGATCCCGGCTTTAAACAGTTCCGATTGGGATCCCAGTGTCCGATATTTATCCCGTTTCATCTTGACTGGAATCCCGGCTTCAGACAGTTATCCCGAATGGGATCCCAGTTTCAGATATTTATCCCGAATGGGATCCCGCCTCCAGATGCTTATCCTGGCTTATCCCGACAATTTCACCGGGATTGCATTGGGATCCCGATCGATCCCGTTTTCGTTTTCTCTTGGGAAAGCCAAACAAGTACAAAGTTGAAGAGTATTGAGGACCAAAATTCCAAAAAGTTGTGCCAAATACGGCTAAGGTAATCTATTCCTGGGATAGGAAAATCCTTAGTTTTTTTTTAATATTTCAAAGTTTTGTAACAGGAAATTTATAAAAATGACCATATAAAAAAGGCAACACATGTGTTTTAATTTTGAAAAGTGTATCGTGTGCAAGAGAAGAAGTACTGAATCACTTCCTTTACTGTAGAGAGTAAAGTAACGTTGTTTCTTAAGTTCTGTTGAAAGACTTAATGATGGAATCTGCCAGCAATATGTTGAAGCGTAAGGGTCTTTTGTTGAAATTCATGATTTGGTGAACCAATTCGATTCTGATGTCTTTTTGCACTTTCCCTACCACCCTTTGGCCCATTACTCACAACTTACACCAGTCTGAGAGGTGGTATCGCATTGCTTATTTAAAAATGTATTGATGATAACAAAAATGTAAACAAATTGGTGACCTTGCAGCTGACTATTATAAAAATGTGACCCTATGCTTTTCTCTAGCGCACACAGTAACAGACATTTTTTTACCGCTACGATATGAAAAACTCAATAAAGTTGTCTGCTGAAAAGGAAAGCCGCACAAAGACTACAGCTTCCACCAAATTGTATCAGATTATTGAAGGGAGAAGGATTCCTGACTGGAAGAAGTTTTTTTCTGTTCTGTTAAAAAAAATCAACAGGCTCTCCATAATTTCTTTGGTAGATTTTCTTCTTCAAAACTATGACAAATCTCTTTCTACCTTATAGCGGGTTTTACTTAGCCGGAACTTTTGTAAATCAGAAATTGTAGAAGTTATTTCAGACAATAATGTTAATTGTAAATGACTGTCGTAACTTGGTTAGCACTCAACAAGGGCCAATACTCTTATGATAATTATTGCCTTGTACTTTGACATGAAGTTAACAGAAATGGGAAAGAGTGACAGAATAATCATACGGACCTCTGATACGGGTGTGACTGTTCTGTGTGTTCACTACTACAAACAGATGACACATGCACTCGAGTTGTAGGTGCAGATGGGGAACATTAGCAGTATAAAAAATAGTTAGATTTTTTCCCATTCACCAACTACAGGCTTGCTTTTCCCCAACTGTAAAATCTAGAAATTGACAATGAGGGTCGGTTGAAAACAAAAATTTACGACAAAAGAGATGATTTCAGATTTCCAAGTGAACTTTCCATTTCTAAGTAGTAACATTCCAGCAGCACCTGCATACGGGGTATATATCTCCCAATTGATATGATATTCCCGTGCTTGCATTCCTATCATGATTTTCATGATAAACTATCCCATCCCTAGATTTTCCATCATCTATCATGGAAAACTTCATGGAATTCCATGGAATATTTTTCCATGGAATTCCATGGAGTATTGGAACCTGTTTTCCATGGAAATCCATGGAAAATAAAAAGAGAAAAAAAAGAAAATAATAATATTTCCATCTGAAACATTTTCCATGGAATTCCATGGAAATATTTTCCATGATGTTTTTCCATGGAATTCCATGGAAATATATTCCATAGAGTGTCTTTTTCCATGGAATTCCATGGAAATATTTCCATCATTTTCATTTAAAACGGATTGCTCAAATTAACCTTTTGGCAATATACCCTGTTTAACTGTACCTGTAATAATGAGGGTATAAAAACTAGGTGCCATGCTTTTTTCTGTTTGATAAGGTCTTTTGAGTCTTGCACTGGTCAGTAATAAGCAATAAAACTCAACCATCATTTTAACCTTTAATTCAAATTCATTTGATGTATTATAATAAATACAATAAACAAGCAAAAATTTTCAAAATTGGTATAAGTTTGCACTGTCTTTATAACAAGAAATTAAGGTTATAAATGTCACTTTTTTCAACACAAGGCTTCAGTAGATCCATCTTGTAGAACAGCATTAACCATTGTATTTGGAGTTTCATTTCTTCCTCATGATACCTAAAAATAATTTTACTGTTATAAATAAAGAGATATTCTTTAAATATGTCCTTAACACAATACTGGTTAACAACTTTAGTCTTTGTCCTAAATATTTTTTTCTTCATAATTTTTGTATATAAATGTCTTCATTGGTATTGTCCATATCTTTAGAACTTAGTTTCGATCTGCAGTTTGCTGTAATTTTTTTTAGATACACTTTTTTTTACTTTTATGGATCTATTTCTCATTGGCAACCAATTTCAACAGATCTTAAATTTTATAAACAAATTACTTCATTAGTGGATCGTTAGTTATTATGATACACTATATACAGTTGTCTTAATACCCAATCATTATAATTATAAGTGAAAAATCTACTATAGGTGTTTTCATTATGTTATTATGTTGAACTAAAGGAGCTTGCACATATTCAAAATGGTAGAATCTAATTCAGTGTACTTACCAAAAAATATGCTCCTAAATCCAACAGTCAATGCAAGTCATCAGAGAATAAATCTGCACTATTCGATGTCAAGAACTATTTGGAACTATTTAATCTATGTCCAATATAAATTTGAATTTTGTTCAGGAGAGAAGACATCTTTGTTTGTTGCCTGCATATCCATTGCCAGTTCAAACTTTCAATGTGTTGGGGGTTGTATGAGGAGTTATCTGATTTCTTTTAAAAGAGTCCCAATTGAATACTGTTATTTACCTATATCTTGAATATTTTAGATATATTTTAATAAAAGATTATCCATTTATTGTCTATTTACCATTTTTATGTTTTAAGTAATAATTATTGCACAAAAATGTATAAATCCATGTGCTACCCTGCATTTGGCCTCACACTGTATGGTCATACCATTTCCTGTTTTCTACACAAAGACTTATGAAAAACAGATGGCATTTCTTTCACTGGCTCACATGTCTAATTGATGATAAAGAATTAATGTATGTAATTTGTGTGTACATTTTTTCCATGACTTTCCATCTCAAAAGTATTCTAAGTTAAGATTCTATAATTTTTCCATGTTAAAAATATTCTAAGTCAAGATTCCATCCTCTTTTCCATCTCAAAAATATTCTAAGTCCACTTTCCATCCTCTTTTCCATCTACAAAGTTTTATTAGTCTACTTTCCATCCCATTTTCCATCCAAAAAGTATTTTTTCCATGGAATTCCATGGAAAGTTTTCCATCTTATCATGGAAAATGATGGAATAAGTAACACATATATGTTTTCCATCTATGATGGAATATTTTTCCATGAAATTCCATGGAAATCCATGGAAAAAAACGAAATTTCCATCATTTTCCATCATTTTATCATGGAAAAAGTTCAATTGCATGGAAAATCTAGGGATGGGATTAAACCAAGAGTTCCAAATAGTTAAGTTGAAATCATTCCTTCGTAAATTTTACAGACGCCATCACGAGTTGGTTGACCGTTATGGAATAACCGTTTCACAAATGATATCGGATATGTTCCTGCATCGTAAATACAATCCTCTTCCCTTTCATAAATGTGACCTACCGAATTAAACTATTTACCGGATTTGTATTAATATAAGCAACACGACGGGTGCCACATGTAAAACAGGACCTGCTTACCCTTCCAAAGCACCTGAGATCACCCCCAGTTTTTGGTGGGGTTAGTGTTGCTTATTCTTTAGTTTTCTATGTTTTGTCATGTGTTCTATTGTTTGTCTGTTTGTCTTCTTTCGCTTTTAGCAAGAAGTTGACAGTTTATTTTCGATTTATGAGTTTGACTGTCCCTCTGGTATCTTTCGTCCCTCTTTTACATATTGAGAACAACATTTATCATTTATTGCTGAGGTTGGATGTCACCCGGCAAGGTAACTACTGTAACTTTAACGGAATTTGTATTGATCTTTTATAATTGAACAAGTGTTTGAAAAACGCCAATTTTCAGAATTAATCAATTACTAAGTAATAAGTTCCCTTTTTTTACATTTTCAAGATAATTCAAAATCAATTGATTTAAAATTTAACACAAAATGCTGCTGATATCTTTCAAATTTGAAAATATAGAAAGAAAAAAAGAAAACAATATGTTGATCTTTGACCTTAATTTATGCAAAATTGTTACCACATTTCTTTTTGACGACATTGATATTCAAAAAGTACTCATTTTTTCGAATCCAATGATATATAATATAGCCATATAGTATGTTTGACGATTAAAGGAGTAGGTCCGGTAAGACCCCTTTTTGGCCCCAAAATATAACAGTTTTACAAAATTATTAAAATGTAAACTTTTAGTTATTTATTGGACAGTTGAATGCTTCTGCTACATAAATGTGGGCTGTTTTTGACAATACAATGCACATATATTGGGTTGTAGCACCATTAAGTTATGCTAAATTACTGAAATCTTCAAAATTCTATCATTTTAGTTAAATTTTAGACGGTTTCCTTGTAAAACGAAAGTGGCCGCATTCGTGTTCATCCTTAATATTGAAATGTAAGTTGTATTTTATGATAATACATAACATATATAAAGGTTGTGGATGAACACGGATGCGGCCACTTTCATTTTTGACAAAAACCATCTGAAAAGTGACGTTTTTTGGCATATTTGAGAGATTTTTCATATTTGAGCTTGAATCGGATCGTTTTTATACGACCGCAAATTTTGAAAAAATTTTCGTCGTATATTGCTATCACGTTGGCGTCGGCGTCGGCGTCGTCGTCGTCGTCCGGCGTCCGAATACTTTTAGTTTTCGCACTCTAACTTTAGTAAAAGTGAATGGAAATCTATGAAATTTTAACACAAGGTTTATGACCACAAAAGGAAGGTTGGTATTGATTTTGGGAGTTTTGGTCCCAACATTTTAGGAATTAGGGGCCAAAAAGGGCCCAAATAAGCATTTTCTTGGTTTTCGCACTATAACTTTAGTTTAAGTTAATAGAAATATATGAAATTTTGACACAAGGTTTATGACCACAAAAGAACGGTTGGGATTGATTTTGGGAGTTTTGGTCTCAACAGTTTAGGAATTAGGGGCCAAAAAAGGGCCCAAATAAGCATTATTCTTGGTTTTCGCACAATAACATTAGTTTAAGTAAATAGAAATCAATGAAATTTAAACACAATGTTAATGACCATAAAAGAAAGGTTGGGTTTGATTTTGGGAGTTTTGGTCCCAACATAATAAGGGGCCCAAAGGGTCCAAAATTAAACTTTTGTTTGATTTCATCAAAATTGAATAATTGGGGTTCTTTGATATGCTGAATCTAACTGTCATGACTGTGTATGTAGATTCTTAACTTTTGGTCCCGTTTTCAAATTGGTCTACATTAAGGTCCAAAGGGTCCAAAATTAAACTTAGTTTGATTTTGAAAAAAAATGAATCAGTTAGGTTCTTTGATATGCTGAATCTAAAAATGTACTTAGATTCTTGATTATTGGCCCAGTTTTCAAGTTGGTCCAAATCGGGGTCCAAAATTAAACTTTGTTTGATTTCATCAAAAATTGAATAAATGGGGTTCTTTGATATACCAAATCTAACTGTGTATGTAGATTCTTCATTTTTGGTCCTGTTTTCAAATTGGTCTACACTAAAGTCCAAAGGGTCCAAAATTAAACTTAGTCTGATTTTAACAAAAATTGAAATCTTGAAGTTCTTTGATATGCTGAATCCAAAAATGTACTTAGATTTTTTATTATGGGCCCAGTTTTCAAGTTGGTCCAAATCAGGATCTAAAATTATTATATTAAGTATTGTGCAATAGCAATTAAGTCTTTTCAATTGCACAGTATTGCGCAATGGCAAGAAATATCTAATTGCACAATATTGTGAAATATCAAATTTTTTTAGCTCACCTGGCCTAAAAGGCCATGTGAGCTTTTCTCATCACTTGGCGTCCGTCGTCGTCGTCGTCGTCGACGTCGTCGTCGTCGACGTCGTCGTCGTCGTTAACAATTTTTCAAACATCTTCTCCTCTGAAACTACTGAATGGATTTGAATGAAACTTAACATGATTGTTCCTTAGTATATCCTGCACAAAATGTGCGCTTCGATTTTTGATCCGTCAAAAAACATGGCCGCCGTTACTTAAAATAGAACATAGGGGTCAAATGCAGTTTTATGCTTATATCTCAAAAACGAAAGCATTTAGAGCAAATCTGACATGGGGTAAAAATGTTCATTAGGTCAAGATCTATCAGCCCTGAAATTTTCAGATGAATCAAACAAACCATTGTTGGGTTGCTGCCACTTAATTGGTAATTTTAAGGAAATTTTGCAGTTTTTGGTCATTATCTTGAATATTATTATAGATAAAGATAAACTGTAAACAGCAAAAAAGATCAGCAAAGTAAGATCTACAAATAAGTTAATATGACCAAAATTGTCAATTGACCCCTTAAGGGGTTATTGTCCTTTAATGACAATTTTTCACAATTTGTTCATCATATTTGCTAACTTTAAAAAATCTTCTCCTCTGAAACTACTGAATGGATTTGGTTAAAACTTAGCATGATTGTTCCTTAGATTATCCTGCACAAAGTGTGTGCTTTGATTTTTGATCCGTCAAAAAACATGGCCGCTGTTACTTAAAATAGAACATAGGGGTCAAATGCAGTTTTTGGCTTATATCTCAAAAACGAAAGCATTTAGAGCAAATCTGACATGGAGTAAAAATGTTCATTAGGTCAAGATCTATCAGCCCAGAAATTTTCAGATGAATCAAACAAACCATTGTTGGGTTGCTGCCACTTAATTGGTAATTTTAAGGAAATTTTGCAGTTTTTGGTCATTATCTTGAATATTATTATAGATAAAGATAAACTGTAAACAGCAAAAAAGATCAGCAAAGTAAGATCTACAAATAAGTTAATTTGACCAAAATTGTCAATTGACCCCTTAAGGGGTTATTGTCCTTTAATGACAATTTTTCACAATTTGTTCATCATATTTGCTAACTTTAAAAAATCTTCTCCTCTAAAACTACTGAATGGATTTGGTTAAAACTTAGCATGGTTGTTCCTTAGATTATCCTGCACAAAGTGTGTGCTTTGATTTTTGATCCGTCAAAAAACATGGCCACCGTTACTTAAAATAGAACATAGGGGTCAAATGCAGTTTTTGGCTTATATCTCAAAAACGAAAGCATTAAGAGCAAATCTGACATGGAGTAAAAATGTTCATTAGGTCAATATCTATCAGCCCTGAAATTTTCAGATGAATCAAACATCCAATTGTTGGGTTGCTGCCACTTAATTGGTAATTTTAAGGAAATTTTGCAGTTTTTGGTCATTATCTTGAATATTATTATAGATAAAGATAAACTGTAAACAGCAAATATGATCAGCAAAGTAAGATCTACAAATAAGTCAATTTGACCAAAATTGTCAATTGACCTCTTTAGGAGTTATTGCCCTTTAAAGACTTTTTTCACAATTTGTTCACCATGTTGACTTACTTTAAAAAATCTTCTCTTATGAAACTGCTGTATCAATTTCAGCCAAACTTAGGCTAAATGAGTTTCAGAGTTTCAGAGTATCTAGTATAAATTTTATATTTCATTTCCTTGTATGTCAAGAAACATAGCTCCTATGGCTAAAATAGAACATAGGAGAAAATGATTTTTTTTTGCTTTTGAAGAAAATAGGACGATTCAAAGAACATTTAAATAAATTGAAAAGCCAAAATAATCATTGATGAGAGATTAAACCAAAAAAATTCAGGTGAGCGATTCAGGCTCTTGAGAGCCTCTTGTTTTAATAAGAGTTATCTTTCTTTGTCCAGAATAGTAAGCAAGAAATATCTAATTGCAAAATATTGTGCAATAGCAAGATTTTTTTTAATTGGAGTTATCTTTCTTTGTCCAGAATCAACTTAAATCTTTGTTATATACAATATACAATGTATATTCACTTTTTACTACCAACTGATAAATTAAAATAATCTTTACCATTCAGTGATAACAAGCAGTTTTTTTACATCTTAATATTTTATGATGTATTTAAATGAGTAGTTATTGTTGCAAACTCCATTAGAAATTTTAATTGAGATTAGTTTTGGAATAAGGGAAAGGGGGATGTGATTAAAAAAATTGGGTTCAATTTTTCTCATTTGAAATTTCATAAATAAAAAAGAAAATTTCTTCAAACATTTTTTTGAGAGGATTAATATTCAACAGCATAGTGAATTGCTCTAAGAGAAACAAAAATTTTAAGTTCATTAGAACACATTCATTCTGTGTCAGAAACCTATGCTGTGTCAACTATTTAATCACAATCCAAATTTAGAGCTGAATCCAGCTTGAATGTTGTGTCCATACTTGCCCTAACCGTTCAGGGTTCAACCTCTGCGGTCGTATAAAGCTACGCCCTGCATCTGGTTAATGACTAAATCAGTTAAAATCTTTCACTTATACTAATTAAATCAAGTGAAATAGACACTTAAGTCTTTAAAAAGTGGTCAAAATCATTCGTCAGATGAAACTGAAATTTGAGGCCAAAATGAGTCCTTATCGGACCTATTCCTTTTAAAAATATTGGGTCTGGTCACCGTACTATAAACTGAAATTGTATTTGTTATAAATTTTATTTCTTTAAAAATCGAATTCATTTGAATATCAATGAAGATAATCATTATTAATGAGATATTATTGCATCAAGTTTAAGTTTTCTGAAGACTGTTAATGTTTAAGTCATGGTTCTGGAGGCTTCTTCACAGTATGTAAACAAAAACAAAATGGCGTCCATAACATTTGCACATGTTACAAATTTATATCTGACAAAAGTCAGGTTTCTGCTGTCAAAAGGGATTCACATTTATATTGCAATAAATTATTCAGAAGGAGGTACAATCCGGTTACATTATATTTTTATTTTAAAACTTGTACAAAATCAGTTCAAATTCTGGGAATCCCGGATGACGTAGTCGATCTGATTGGCTTAGATAGAATAGTGATGAGGGGATTTTCGATTTTCTATTTTGGATACGCCAAGAATTTTTTGTTACTAGTCCGTCGAGCATATTGGGTTACAAGTTTTGGTTGCCCGAGGCCTAAATGATGTAGTCCTGGGCGTCGGGCTAGTGGATTTTTTAACCCCTGCTGTACATGTCTGCCTGGAATGGTTCATCTGACCTTGACCTCATTTTCATGGTTCATTGGTCTTTGTTTAGCTATCTTGGTTAATGTTAAGCTTATGTGACAGTTGTAATCAAGCTTTATACCTAGGACTATCAACATAGTATCAATGATTAGTAAAGAAGGCGAGACATTTCAGTGTGTGCACTCTTGTGGTAATTATCTTGAATATTGTTATAGATAGAGATAATCTGAAAACAGCAATAATGTTCAGCAAAGTAAGATCTACAAATAAGTCAGCATGACCAAAATAGTCAGTTGACCCCTTAAGGAGTAATTACCCTTTATAGTCAATTTTTAACATTTTTTTGTAAATTTTTGTAATCTTTTACAAGGTCACTGTCACTAAACCAAGTTCATTATAGATAGAGATAATTGTAAGCTGCAAGATCGTTCAGTAAAGTAGGATCTACAAACACATCACCAACACCAAAACACAATTTTGTCATGAATTCATCTGTGTCCGTTGTTTAATACGCACATAGACCAAGGTGAGCGACACAGGCTCTTTAGAGCCTCTAGTTTAGAGGAGTACGTACATCTAACAAAAGAAAAAGTATCACAACAAGAATTTATTTACATGTGAATCTATCATTAAATCAAATCATTCTGAAAAATCCAACCCATGAGCACATTTTCTGAAAATAAGAGACAATTTGCCTTAAAAAGAGGAGCTATTTGATTGACATATTTAAATCATGAAATGTACAGTTAAGTTTAACCTTTGACATGTGTCATTCCAATTAATATACAAATCATATATAGCCATGCCTTATACTCATCTTATTTAATCCAATTATTAAAGCTATGTTTTCATAAATTAAATATGTTAATTCTTATAATCTTATATTCTTATACCGCCCTTGAACACCCTATATCTGACTCTATACTCCTACGTGCTAATCAGAAAATTGGCAAATTTAATATTACATTTAAAAAAATCAAAATTTTAAAAAGTCTTTGGTTTGACTTGAACAGAAATTAAAAGATCTTCCAAACGCGAGACTAGCAGCTACTTTTGTAAAATCTAAATAATGTGATTTCATTTTAACAGCTCATGTACGTAAACATTTTGCTTTTTAGCTCACCTGGCCCAAAGGGCCAAGTGAGCTTTTCCCATCACTTGGCGTCCGTCATCCATCGATAGCTTTTACAAAAATGTTCTCCTCTGAAACTACTGGATCAAATTAAACCAAACTTGGCCACAATCATCATTGGGGTATCTAGTTTAAAAAATGTGTGGCGTGACCTGGCCAACCAACCAAGATGGTCGCCATGGCTAAAAATAGAACATAGGGGTAAAATGCAGTTTTTGGCTTATAACTCAGAAACCAAAGCATATTCCCCTGATGACAAAATGGAGGTCAAGTTCAATAATGACGATTTTGACTTTTACCGTTCAGGAGTTATGGTTCTTGAAAGATTGAAAATGGTGTTTCCAGTCGTGTCCGTGCATTTTCTCATGAACCATTCAACCAAAGCTTTTCAAATTTTAATATGTTGTTACTGATGACAAAATAGAGGTCAAGTTCAATAATGATGATTTTGACATAAAATGGTGTTTCCAGTCGTGTCCATGCATTTACCCATGAACTATTCTACTAAAGCTTCCCAAATTTTAATATGTTGTTACTGATGACAAAATGGAGGTCAAGTTCAATAATGACGATTTTGACTTTTACCGTTCAGGAGTTATGGTTCTTGAAAGATTGAAAAATGGTGTTTCCAGTCGTGTACGTGCATTTTCTGATGAACCATTCAACCAAAGCTTTTCAAATTTTAATATGTTGTTACTGATGACAAAATAGAGGTCAAGTTCAATAATGACGATTTTGACTTTTACTGTTCAGGAGTTATGGTTCTTGAAAGATCGTAAAATGGTGTTTCTAAGTTGATTCACATTGTTGCATTTACTCACGAACCATTAAATCTTAGCTTTTCAAATTTTAATATGTTGATACTTATGACAAAATGGAGGTCAATTTTGATATTGACGATTTTCACTTTCACCAATCATCAGTAATGGTTCTTGTGATATTGCCAGGACACAAATAAATGTTAATAAATCCGGTTTGCTGTCGTTGTGACTCTTCTCCTCTGAAACTACTGGGCCAAATTTAACCAAACTTAGCCACAATCATCATTTGTGTATCTAGTTTTAAAAATGTGTGGCGTGACCCTGCCAACCAACCAAGATGGACGCCATGGCTAAAAATAGAACATAGGGGCGAAATGAAGATTTTTGCTTGTATCACTGAAACCAAAGCATTTAGAGCAAATCTGACAGTGGATAAATTGTTTATCAGGTCAAGATCTATCTGCCCTGAAATTTTCAGACAAAACAGACAACCTGTTGTTGGGTTGCTGCCCCAGAATTATTAATTTTAAGGAAATTTTGCAGTTTTTGGTTATTATCTTGAATATTATAACAGATAGAGATAAACTGTAAACAGCAATAATGTTCAGCAAAGTAAGATCTACAAATAAGTCAACATGACCAAAATTGTCAGTTTACCCCTTAAGGAGTTATTGCCCTTTATAGTCATTTTTTTACAATTTTCATAAATTTTTTTTAGTTTTGTAAATTTTTATGCCCCACCTACGATAGTAGAGGGGCATTATGTTTTCTGGTCTGTGCGTCCGTCCGTCCGTCCATCCTTCTGTCTGTCTGTTCGTTCGTTCAGGTTAAAGTTTTTGGTCAAGGTAGTTTTTGATGAAGTTGAAGTCCAATCTGAATCAACTTCAAACTTAGTACACATGTTCCCTATGATATGATCTCTCTAATTTAATTGCAAAATTAGAGTTTTGACCCCAATTTCACAGTCTACTGAACATAGAAAATGATAATGCGAGTGGGGCATCCATGTACTATGGACACATTCTTGTTAGAATATATTTTCCACTGTAATTACGATTACTGGGCCAAGTTCATTATAGATAGAGATAATTGTAGCAACAAGAATGTACAGTAGAGTAAGATCTACAAACACATCACAATCACCAAAACACAATTTCGTCATAGAATTTATCTGTGTCCATTGTTTAATATGCACCAAGGTGAGCGACACAGGCTCTTGAGAACCTCTAGTTGTCCTTTATGGTCAATTTTTAACAATTTTCATAAAATTTGGAAATTTTTATTAACATTTTCCACTGAACTACTGGGCGAAGTTCATTATAGATAGAGCTAGACTGTTTACCAAAGTAAGATGTACAAACACATCACCATCACCAAAACACAATTTTGTCATGAATCCATCTGCTTCCTTTGTTTAATATTCACATAGACCAAGGTGAGCGACACAGGCTCTTTAGAGCCTCTAGTTATTCAATGTGACAGGTAGACCATCACACTTCAGCGTAACAACCGTTGCACTTCAGTGTAGATATCAACAAGTTAACGTCACAATGTAACCATCACACTTTAGCCTGTTAACCATCGCACTTCAGCACGAACCATCTAACTTTAGCGTGACCATCATAGTTCAGAGTACCATCGCGGTTCCGAGTCCTACATATATAATAATGATACATGTATCAGATTAAGTGATGTGAATGATAATTTAATACATTGTTTACATAATCACTGTCAATAGTTGTTATATTCATTAAAACTTTTTTTCATTTTTAGGTTCCAAGTGTTAATGCTAACAAAACATTATATTTGAAATATGATGAAACAAAGCTGGACAATAGTGTTGAGGTAGATGGTATGTAGTTTTGCAGTTTTCATCAAAAAAATTTCCCTTTTCTTAGTTAAAAAAAAACATTGCCATGCATGCATGATATTTGAGACTAGATTTATAGGTTAAATTTACTTTTGGTCGGGAGGAATGAAGTGAAAAGCAGGGTAACTATAATACTTTTAGGTAGAACTTTTATTAAGAAGGGTTTAATTTTTTTTTCTTATTTTACAATTAAGACAAAATTGTGAAAATGTTCCCTAACATATATATTGATATATATATACAGAAACCTTTGATTTGTTTACTGACCGGTTAACAGAGACACCAATTAATGAAACCATGCTGATTAAGCAGGTCAAAGTACTTCATATTAAACAGAATGTTCAAATTCAGAATGGCCAGAGTACAAAACTTCAAGCAACATTTCCATCATGATTATCATACTCAGACTATGAAATAATAATTCTGTACTCATAGTACTCACTTAAGTTTTATGACAAAGAGAACAGATTTGCACATTGAACAAAAAGAAAATTCACAGTACCTTTTACTCTACTGATGTCCCATTTATTATACCCCATTTATGGGCATTATGTTTTCTGTTCCGTGCGTCCATCCGTCCGTTCGTCTGTTCCTTCATCTGTCCCTTCGTCTGTTTGTCTGTCCGTTTGTCTGTCAGTCCCGCTTCAGGTTGAAGTTTTTGGTCGAGGTAGTTTTTAATGAAGTTGAAGTCCAATCAACTTGAAACTTAATACACATGTTCCCTATGATATGATTTTTATACGACCGCAAAATTTGAAAAATTTTTCGTCGTATATTGCTATCACGTTGGCGTCGTCGTCGTCGTCGTCGTCGTCGTCGTCGTCCGAATACTTTTAGTTTTCGCACTCTAACTTTAGTAAAAGTGAATAGAAATCTATGAAATTTTAACATAAGGTTTATGACCACAAAAGGAAGGTTGGGATTGATTTTGGGAGTTTTGGTCCCAACATTTTAGGAATAAGGGGCCAAAAAGGGCCCAAATAAGCATTTTCTTGGTTTTCGCACTATAACTTTAGTTTAAGTTAATAGAAATCTATGAAATTTTGACACAAGGTTTATGACCACAAAAGAAAGGTTGGGATTGATTTTGGGAGTTTTGGTTCCAACAGTTTAGGAATTAGGGGCAAAAAAAGAGCCCAAATAAGCATTATTCTTGGTTTTCGCACAATAACTTTAGTTGAAGTAAATAGAAATCTATGAAATTTAAACACAAGGTTTATGACCATAAAAGGAAGGTTGGTATTGATTTTGGGAGTTTTGGTCCCAACAGTTTAGGAATAAAGGGCCCAAAGGGTCCAAATTAAACTTTGTTTGATTTCATCAAAAATTGAATAATTGGGGTTCTTTGATATGCCGAATCTAACTGTGTATGCAGATTCTTAATTTTTGGTCCCGTTTTCAAATTGGTCTACATTAAGGTCCAAAGGGTCCAAAATTAAACTTAGTTTGATTTTAACAAAAATTGAATCCTGGGGGTTGTTTGATATGCTGAATTTAGAAATGTACTTAGATTTTTAATTATTGGCCTAGTTTTCAAGTTGGTCCAAATGGGGGTCCAAAATTAAACTTTGTTCATCAAAAATTGAATTATGGGTTCTTTGATATGCCAAATCTAACTGTGTATGTAGATTCTTAATTTTTGGTCCAGTTTTCAAATGGTCTACATTAAGGTCCAAAGGGTCAAAAATTAAACTAAGTTTGATTTTAACAAAAATTAAATTCTTGGGCTTATTTGATATGCTTTATCTAAATATGTACTTTGATTTTTGATTATGGGCCCAGTTTTCAAGTTGGTCCAAATCAGGATTCCATATCAAGTATTGTGCAATAGCAAGAAATTTTCAATTGCACAGTATTGCATAATAGCAAGAAATATCTAATTGCACAATATTGTGCAATAGCAATTAATTTTCAATTGGAGTTATCTTTCTTTGTATAGAATTTTAGTTGATAATATATGTTGGAAATTTGCCAGACATGACTATGATGTCATTTTCTATTTTTATTTGCCAATAACTTTATGTAAATAACTTCATTGGAAATTTGCCATTATAAAATGTTGCTGATGAAGCTTTTTTTCCTTATCTTATCTAAAATGTTTTTAGATAATGTATGTTGGACATTTGCCAGACATATGACTATGATGTCATTTTCTATTTTTATTTGCCAATAACTTTATGTAAATAACTTCATTGGAAATTTGCCAATATAAAATGTTGCTGATGAATTTTTTTTTATTGTTTTATACAATAAACAATGTATATTCACTTTTACTACCAACCAATCTTTACCATTCAGTGATAACAAGCACTTTATTTTACATTTTAATATTTTATGATGTATTTAAAAGAGTAGTTATTGTTGCAAACTCCATTAGAAATTTGAATTGATATCAGTTTTGGAAAAAGGGAAACGGGGATGTGAAAAAAAAGGGGGGGGTTTAAATTTTTCTCATTTCAGATTTCATAAATAAAAAGAAAATTTCTTCAAACATTTTTTTGAGAGGATTAATATTCAACAGCATAGTGAATTGCTCAAAGGCAAAAAAAATATTTTAAGTTCATTAGACCACATTCATTCTGTGTCAGAAACCTATGCTGTGTCAACTATTTATTCTAATTTAATGCCAAAGTAGAGATTTTCTCCCATTTTCATGGTCCACTGAACATAGAAAATGATAGTGCGGATGGGGCATCCATGTACTGGGGACACATTCTTGTTAAAAATAAAGGAGTAGGTTCAGTAAGACCCCTTTTTGGCCCCAAAATATAGCAGTTTTACAAATTTGTTAAAATGTAAACCTTTAGTTATTTATTGGACAGTATAATGCTTCTGCTACATAAATATGGGCTGTTTTTGACAATACAATGCACATATATCCGGTACTAGCACTATTAAGTCATGCTAAATTACTGAAATCCTCATAATTCAAGCATTTTAGTTAAATTTTAGACGGTTTTCGTGTAAAACGAAAGTGGCCGCATTCGTGTTCATCCTTAATATTGAAATGTAAGTTGTATTTTATGATAATACATAACATATATAAAGGTTGAGGATGAACACGGATGCGGCCACTTTCATTTTTACCAAAAAACATCTGAAAAGTGACATTTTTCGGCATATTAGGTAGATTTTTCATATTTGAGCTTTAATCGGATCGTTTTTAATGACTAAATCTGTTAAAATCTTTCACATAAACTAATTAATTCAAATAAAATAGACACTTAAGTGTTTAAAAAGTGGTCAAAATCTTTCGTCAGATGAACCTGAAATTTGAGGCCAAAATCGGTCCTTACCGGACCTACTCCTTTGGCAAGTATAGAGCCAGTTATGAGTTGAAAAATGTGATGGCTTTTGGAAGCTAACTTCCTGTTTTTGTACACTTTGAATTACTCAGAATTATAATTAGGGTATGTTAATTGCCATGGCAAGAAATTTCTAAATATGTAAATATTGCTAAATCTGTCATTTCCCTGCTGTAACTTTTGTTTGCCTCAACCAAAAATGGTCAACTACATGAATCCTGCATCTTTATGTGGAAGTTGACTCTTGCATACAAGCAGGGCATCTAAGCTATAGCCCATAGGCGTATCCTCCATTTATTTTTACAAGATGAGGATTCAGCCTCAATGCAGCCTCTAGTAATTGTTACATAATGTCAAAACAATTTTAAAACTCCATATTTATATCTGGTTGCACAATGATATCAATGAATGTGTGAATATTTTTTTCCTGATGATAACATGGTGAAATGAGTGTATGTTGCACACTTAAAATATTTGTTAAGGTTCTACATGGATGTTATAACAAAGATGCTACATTATAAAATTTTATCATTGTAGTATATGACTGTAGGAATTATGGAGACTGTGTTAACTGTATGTATAGACAAAGCAAGGGGTATAGGTGTAGGTGGAAGGAAGAAGGAAGTAGTGGAAAAGGAGGAAAATGTCAGTATTGCAGTGGTCAAAGTGGGTGTCCTACCAGTCCATGTGAAGCAATTAATGTTGAACCCCTTAGTGTAAGTTATCATTTAATTCAATGATGAAAATAAGTATAAGGAAATGTAGTTTAAATGCAAACTCAACTTAACAAAGATCATTTAAGGAAATGTTAAAGAGCAAATTTCCTCTTCAAGGAGATGAATTGTATCACATTTACAACATTTCCACATGGTACCATGGAACAGAGCTGAAGGTATGGGACCAATAGGATATACCAATATCCTGACTACAGTCTCATTCTCACGAACATTAGTAAGAACTAAAGCAAGGCGAACTAGTTTTACTGGGTTTATGTGTGCCTTAACAAAGTCACCTCAAGTTGAGTTTTGAGGTCTTGGTCGTATCATCGAAAGTATTGAGAGATACCTCGACATAGGACTGTAGAAGACAGGGGTTTCTGACTCATTAGCACAGCCTTCCACAGAAGATTTAACTATCTTGTTGTCACGTTCAAGAGATTTTAGAAGAGAATCATGAACATTTATTGAGGCTTTCATTTCTGTAGAAATACTAGTATTTATCAATGGCTAAGGATGATCGGCAATGTTAAATGTATCGGTCATATTTGAATGCATATACCCTATCAAATCAGAGACATTCTTCTTGTCTGGTGTCACTGCCTTTGGCTTGTTTTCTTCCTGTTCAATTTCTTAATCTGTGGCTTATCCCGATCTTGATCTCATTTCAGAACTAAAATTAACAAGGATATGTCTTGTAAGCATCTATCGAAGTAAAGCGGTGTTTTCCTTGTCAGTTTATTTATGATGCCTATATGATGCCTCTACAACCTTTCGAATCTTTAATAATAGTTTTCTCTGTAGCCATATCACTCCAGATACTATTTAAACCTCCATGTTTATTAAAATTAAAAACCTGATAATAAATTGTTCAAATAAGGCCTTCGAAAATAGTGGAATAAATTACTTTTGGAGTGTCAAGAACTCGTTGGAAGTACTTGATAAATTGCATGCTTATATTGGTGATTTTGAATCTGTTCAAAGTTTTGATTTTTCTACCCTGTATACCACATTGCCTCACATTCTCATTAAGAAAAAATTCACACACCTAATTAAATGGGCATTCAAAAAATCAGAATGTGAATATATATGTTCAAACTCTTTTAGGTCATTTTTTAGTAGCAATAAACAAAAAAACTATGTTAATTGGACATGCTTTGATACTATATATGCCCTTGAATTTTTACTAGATAACATTTTTGTTCGCTTTGGGGATTCCGTATATTGTCAGATTATCGGAATTCCAATGGGGACTAACTGTGCACCACTTATTGCTGACCTGTTTTTGTATTGTTATGAGTTACAATTTATGACAAAAATAAGCAAAGACCCATCGAAACAACATCTGATAAACAAATTTAATAATACTTTTAGATATTTGGATGATATTTTGACTCTCAATAATGACGACTTCAGTATGTATATTAATGAAATTTATCCTGTTGAACTTACTTTAAATAAAGCTAATACTCACACTGACCACTGCCCTTTTCTCGATCTTGATATCTATATCACTAATGGAAAGCTGAATACTAAAATTTATGATAAAAGGGATGATTTTTCATTTCCTATCGTTAATTATCCATTTTTAGATGGTGACGTTCCCTTGTCACCATCTTACGGTGTTTATATATTTCAACTTGTACGATTCGCTCGTGTATGTGACAATGTTTTAGATTTTAACGAGAGAAATTTATGTATTACTGAAAAATTATTACACCAGGGTTTTCGATATCACAAACTAGTCAAAACATTTACTAAATTTTATCATCGGTATAAAGACATTATTCGTAAATATAGCTCAACATGCAGACTTTTAATACGTTCAGGTATTTCACATCCAATTTTTTATGGTAATATTCTTTATAAAGCACAAAGGTGTCAGTATTCACCTCAGAAACTTACAAAACCTTTGAATAGACTTATTAAGAAGGGATATAATTACCATACTGTTGTCAAGTCATTAAAGATTGCATATTTTGGCGTTAATATTGAGTCATTGATAAGGTCTTTGCATCGGAACTAAACACATTTATTCTAAAAACAGTTGTTGGCATGACACGGGTTATGTTCTTCTCATATATGTTATGATGGTATGATACTAAACCCCTAACGGGAAGGATTGTGCCTGATGTTCATATGATGAAATCATAATCTTTCAGTCAGTTTAGTTGAAGTCTGGAGCTGGCATGTCAGTTAACTGCTAGTAGTCTGTTGTTATTTATGTATTATTGTCATTTTGTTCATTTTCTTTGGTTACATCTTCTGACATCAGACTCGGATTTCTCTTGAACTGAATTTTAATGTGCGTATTGTTATGCGTTTACTTTACTACATTGGTTAGAGGTATAGGGGGAGGGTTGAGATCTCACAAACATGTTTAACCCCGCGGCATTTTTGCGCCTGTCCCAAGTCAGGAGCCTCTGGCCTTTGTTAGTCTTGTATTATTTTAATTTTAGTTTCTTGTGTACAATTTGGAAATTAGTATGGCGTTCATTATCACTGGACTAGTATATATTTGTTTAGGGGCCAGCTGAAGGACGCCTCCGGGTGCGGGAATTTCTCGCTACATTGAAGACCTGTTGGTGACCCTCTGCTGTTGTTTTTTATTTGGGCCGGTTGTTGTCTCTTTGACACATTCCCCATTTCCATTCTCAATTTTATTATGCCTGATTGAAAACTCACCTGACATAAAGACAGATTTTACTGTTTCCGACAGATTCAACATATCCAATATATAGGCTGGTGTCCACCTAGCATAGTTTGTCCGATTGGTGATGAAAAATCAACGCAACATTGCAGCTATCATTTTCACATGTAAAAGCCACTACCCATTCCCTTCAGCCCTAATGTTCTGTAACAACATCTCAACTGCACGAAAAAACATATCTCGAAATGCAAAGGTTGGTGATAGTTTTCAAGAGTGTATTCTGAATTCTTCAAACAATGGCAACATATGTTTTTTAAAATTAGAAAAACAACCTGTGCAATACCTTCAGCGTTTTTGGGTGTTTCAGCAACTGAACTGTGACATACATTTGGTTTAATATTATTTAACGATTTTTGTCTTAACACCAATATTTTATAATGGTTATATTCTCCCACTGATAGATTATTGTTGTATTATTTTGAGTGGTTGTGCTAAAAATGAGCTAGTCAGAAAAATAAAATTGCAAAAAAGGGCTGCAAGACTTATTTTAGATGCTGATCCACTTTCATCATCAGCTCCACTGTTTAAACAGCTTGGATGGATGACAGTAGAGAACAGAATCTCATACCACAAATCAGTTTTGATGCATAAATGCCTTAAGAATGAAGCCCCTGTATATCTCACTGAAAAGTTTAAAGAAATGCCAGAAATAAACCAATATTGTTTGAGAAAAAATGCCTCTTGCAAAAATTTACAAGTTCCAAAAGCCAAAACAGAGCTTTATAAGAAATCTTTTATATATTCAGGATCTATTTTATGGAATAACTTACCAATATCCCTGAAAAAATCAACCTCAAGTACAAGCTCATTCAAATAAGATTTAAAAAATTACTTGATGGAACATTAAGTAGCTGTGCGTTTTTTATATGCATAATAATTTTATATGAATTTGGTTAAATATACTTACCATGAAATTACATTATATTATATAGAATATGTTTGCTTTCACAACATGTTCTCATCGCAATTAACTAGGTGATTAAAAATTACATCCATGAGATGTACTCACCTACGTCATAGTTCACCTGTGTAACATACACTAGCTTTAGTTTTAATTTTTGCGTTCAAGAGAACGCATGTTTCTCGTCGGCAAGGATTTTTAACAGTTTTACTGTTGAAAATCCTTATGTTTTTATAAAAGACATTATTTGTTTTCGGAATATCGGTATACGATTAATTTAATGTGAATCAGAATACAGCGCTTCTGCCAAGTTTCTGATATGCACGTTTTCGTCATTTTTACAGCTTACGAGTCTGGAAATACGACGACATAGAAAATGACCTTTGTTTAGCCGCCATTAAATCGGGTCCGAGGAAAGGCAGAATTTAGCTGTCAAAATCGGACATGTTACGTGAGTGCTACGTTTTTAAAAAGATATATTTTTAAACGGATGTTTTAAAATTTCCTTTTTCACGCTCAGCTGACCGGATTTTTCACTGCATTAGAGCAATGCTACGAAACGGGTCGAGTGTAAAGTTTGGATAAAGTCGATTGTTTACAATTTGCAGTCTGTACACGAGACTGTGTAAACACATCACTATATTAAAATCAGAATTGGTATTTTGACCAGATCTGATTGTTTTTCATGTGGAAAACGTCCGTATGGGAGCGTATACCACTATTGTCACTAGAACCTCAATTGGTTCGATTGTTTACAATTTGCAGTCTGTTACGTGTACACCGGGTACACGAGACTGTGTAAACACATAACTATTAAATCAGAATAGGTATTTTGACCAGATCTGATTATTTTAATGTGGATAACGTCCGTATGGGAGCGTATACCACTATTGTGACTAGAACCTCAATTGGTTCAATAAATTTCAATCAGAAAAGGGAATCTGCCCATTTCTGATTGTTTTATTTGGAAAACGTTCCATACAGGGAGCGTAGACCAACAGTGATACTGTTTTAACAGTTGATAAATACATCACAATCAGAATAGGGATTTTGCCCACAACTGATGATGTTTTTTTGGTTAACCTTCCATTCAGGGAACATAAACCATATTTATTGAAAATAAAACGTGCTCAATGGATCACTATAGACTTAAAATAGAATAGGGATTTTGCCCAAGTCTATTTGATTAATGTTGACATGTTTCATACAGGAAACATAGGAACTAGAACAACATGCATGATTTAGAATCTATAAGTTGCATTCATTATAATAAAATACAGATTTGATATCTTACATAAAATTAAATCATAACTATTTATTGATTGCACATTGATATTTATGGAGCATAGAATTGCACATGGATGATTGTTGCAAATAAAATAAATTAGAATCAGACTAGTGAATTTAAGTCCAGGTCTATCTGACTTTTCTAGACATCCTTCCACCCAGGGAACATTATGTCTACTTTTATTATATTTTAAAACAACACAAGCATAGCTAATATTTGGTTGCACATTGTTTTTTGTGATGAACCAACAGTTTAGTCAATTAACATATTTGATCATATTGAAAATATATTGAACAAGTGTCTGGAAATAGTCAAGACAGATATTAAAGACACTAAAATGATACATTGTTATCTAGTACAATACAAATGTGATTGTAGTTTAAGCATACCAATACATACTTCTTTTAAATATGTCCAGTTTAAATCAGGACAGTAATTCTAGAAGCCTGAAATATTTTTCCAGAACAGCAAATTGCTGTAAATATTTAATTATTTTTTTACTGATAAATAATTCTCCAATGCTCTAACAGACATGGAGACAGTAAGAATGGAGCACTGTTCTAAATACAGTTGATAGCTTGTGACAACTCTTTTTACTAATATTAAATTTCATGGTCAGTTTACTTATGACAAGAAGAACATGAATATTATAAGTATGAACTGCTATAACCAATTGTTTGTTTTTGTCGGCAGTAAGGAAACAAAGGCTTTTATATGTTTTTATGTAAACATTAGATTGTCTATTGAATAAAGAGTTTAGGGGATGCCATGATGCATTTCACAAAGACTCATTCAAGGTAATGGCTTATATATTGATTACATAATTCAGAGTGTACATTGCCAATGCATTTATTAAATATAATATGTACTAATTCTGTTTTGTTTTGAGTACACAAAAAAGAGGTGATAACGTAAGACTTAAGAGACTATCTTACCCTCACTATATGGGAATCACTGTCAAATTATACATATATCTTCCAATCATGAAAGCAAAAGGAGTTTGGATGTTCTTTTTAAGATAGAAAATTATGCCTTAATTTACATCTTAAGTTTTCTAAGCAATGCCAACAGATGGGCAAGTTTCTGCTATAAGGATTCATTCATTGGGTCTGTTTTATTCTTAATGTGAGATTGGTAGAACCCAACAGTTTATGCAATGGCTACACATTGTTTTTTCCTAGAGTTAAATATTGATTCAGAATTCTGAAGTATAGAGGACTCAAATATGCTGATTTATAGAAACAAGATTATCATTAATTTAGATCTTGTAAAAAAAAAAATTAGTAAAATATTGGTAAATAAATAAATAAGATTTAAAGCATTGTGGATGCAGGATTTATTTAAAATGCTAGACATGGTCTAGGAAATTGAAGTAGTTCTGAAGATTTGAAACTATCTATTATACAGCTCTTTATATAAACCTTTTATTTAGTCAGTCTTTACGAGATGCAGAAAAAAAGAAGAGGTTTTTTTTTTGGAGTAACACATGATGTACCAATATAAACATATAATATATATACATTTCAATTGGTTCTCAAATTTTAGCACCAGTGTAGAAGCAGTTAATCTAACAGCAAAATGTAGGAAAAGCAATGTATTTAAAAGACTGATTAATAGTTAGCAAATAGCTTTCAATAGTCTAAGAATAGTACATGGAAGTAAAATATAGTATGATAATTCCATGATTATATCAAATCAAATGCGAGACATTTTCTTAATATTATACCTAAATATTAAAATGTCACTGTTTATTTTTTATTTTTGCTCATTATAAGCATAAAGTTACAAAAATCTAGTCTGGTCAAAGTCAAGTTGTGTATTATCTATATGCAGGAAGGTTTTCCGAATGCATGTGATTTTAACCTCGGAATTGATGGTAATTATTCACTTTTCAATTTCCATATTACCAGCCAGAATAATATAAATATATAGCATAGAGTTAGTATCTTATGCAAGAATATGCTACACAAAATTGAAATGTGTTTATTTTAAACAATTACTTTGAATTTTGATTCAATTTTGTTTTGAAAGATGTGATTATTTAAATCACATTAATTTTGTTTTTGCCAAATCTGGGGACAAATGCAAAATTCTTCTGAGTGACTAAGTTAACCAAATGACTGGGTTGAAGTCACAAAATACTACCAAAAGCTGTTTGGTTGATATATATTGAATCATATCAGAATGTATAGGATTCAGATGAGGTGAACCAAGACAGAAATAAAATGAGCATTTTTGATAGTGAAACCATTTCTGAAATAACTAAGAACACTTAAGGATACTGCAAGTTAGTACAAGTGTTTTCCATATTGCCAAACAAGTGTTTTTTCTTTAAATACAACTATAGAACTATATTTGACAAGTTGCATTTTAGTATTTCTGATAGCGAAATAATTTCTGAAATTAATATAAACAATTATCAAGAGCAACATACAAGAGTAATGTTCATTATGTCAAATTTTTGTTTTCTTTAAATTTGGAACTGTACATGGCAAGATATTCTAGAAAGTTAACTGTTGTCAAATGTTAATTAGAAATATCAAAACATTTTATTTTAGACAGATTTTTCATAGCTGGAGAAAATCATCTGTTAGCATTCTTTTTGGACTTATAAGGACAACAATCATGGCTTTAATTCAGCTCAACATCCAAATGTTCTGTGGAAGCAGTATATCAATGAAAACATGTATACTGAAACTTTTCCACTGATTTGTCCATTTCTGTATTTTTTACACTTGAGTAGTCCAATACAATACAAAAATATTGGTCATGGTTGAAATGGTAGACATTGTATTCAAAGGTTCTACCACTCATAGAAATTTTATCAGATTTTTTAAATTTAGTCAGTTTAGAGAATTGTCATTATACAATAGTACAAGACTTCTCTTGATGAAAATATTTTATTCTAAATCTATAAAATATTAAAAGTAGTATATCTAGCAGAGAAGCAAATTCTCAGGGACTATAACTTTAAAAAAGTTTAAAGATTAATCCAGATTTAGCATAATCATGAAACAACTTTGGTTTGAGTCTTTAATAAACTTTGATTGTATTAAGGACACCTATTTACAAAGTATATTTTAATTGATTATAATTCTTTAATTAAGTGGAAAAGAATTTATTTCCAAAGATGTGATATTGATCAGGTTATCAAAAGATGACAGCAATCATATATTATCTGTTATTATATTAACATAGAGAAAACAATGGAAAGTTAAAGAAAGGTAATAATGTTTCCAAATAAACTTAAATTTCAAAGTGGAAAGTAATGAAATTAAGGTTGGATTAGTTCTTGTCGATTTGTACAAGCAACAAGAACAACCTATTCAGAAATAAATGCTTATTTACTGTTGCATAAATATTACAACACATTTAGCTCATAATGAAGGAGCTTTAATATAATTATTTCTATACTGACCTGCAGATTATTTATTCATCAGATATAGAAAGATGGGGTATATATACATGTGAGTGCCATTGAGACAACTCTACATCAAGTCTATTAATTTTGCATACTTGTATTTATACAATCTGCAAAGTTTGCCATTGATACATATAGTTATGCAGCATAGCTTCATTGTATAATAAATTAAGTAATTTCGGTTTTTACTAATATCCGTATTTACAAAATTTAATGGAGTTATTTTTAAAAAAAATTTCACATAATTTTTTATATGTTGAAATTGTATGTGTGTGAGAGAATTTATCCTCCACCAAATGAAATACTGCTTGTTAATCAGTAAATATTCTATATAATATAATGTAATTTCATGGTAAGTATATTTAACCAAATTCATATAAAATGGTAATTTTTGAAATCTCAAGAAGAGATTTTATATGAATTTATAGGGTTAAATATACTTACCACAATCCACCACCACCCCTGGAATAAATTCAGTTTTTTGTTCACTTAATTGAAATTATTCAATTAAACGACAAATTAAAACTAAAGCTAGTGTATGTTACACAGGTGAACTATGACGTAGGTGAGTACATCTCATGGATGTAATTTTTAATCACCTAGTTAATTGCGATGAGAACATGTTGTGAAAGCAAACATATTCTATATAATATAATGTAATTTCATGGTAAGTATATTTAACCCTATAAATTCATATAAAATCTCTTCTTGAGATTTCAAAAATTACCATTTTCACACACTTACTCAAACTTATGATATTGTTGATGCCAATACTATACATGTCATATATGAATTTGTAACTTTTACCTGTTTTGAAAATTGTATATTTCATAACAATTTTTAATTTCATTATTCATGTATGTGTGTCTGTTTGATATTTTGTAATTGTTTGTTATATTTCATTGTATTTTATGAGGACCTCAGGGAAGATTAGCTTTACAGCTAACTGTGTAACCCTCTTTAAATAAAGAATTATTATTATATTATTATTATTAATTGAAGAATGCTTTTACATTAAACAAAAGAGCCATGAGAGCTTGCCTCATATACCAAAGTTCATCCTCAAACACGTCTAGAATAAATTATTTTTTACATTTGGGCAACAGCATACAATTAATTGTCAAATGTTTGCACAGCATATTGTTGACCAGCAGGTTTTGACATATCTAAACATTGTTCCATAGTTGTAAATACTATTGCCATGTCGAGGCATGGCATCTATAACTGGAGCATAGGCCTCAGTCGAAATTTCAGATTAAGCTTTTTGTAAGAACCGGTCCAAAATGGAACAATTTGTTGTGTGATTTCGGAAGAAAATGGAATCGAATCTAAGTTTTGTCTCGAAAGAAGTCACAGATATACCAAAGACAGGAAAGATATATCTTGGTTTTCGATTAAACAAGACTCAATCTTCCCATAAACATTAGAATAACGAGCAGGTTCATAACGCTCTATTGGCTTGTCGAAAGGTAAACATGCCATAAGATTGGTATTCGAATCATTCAACGTCAAAGATCTTTCTATTCCCCGTTTAACCTTTATGGAACTCATGTGGGCGTTTGATGATTCGTTTTGATACTGGAATACAACTCTAGCCATCAAGTGAAATGTTTGTTTACCATCGATTGTTTCAGCATTTAAGTCAATATTTTCTGCTCCCTCCTGTATAATATGGCCACCTTTTCTAAATACAGCAATACCATTAGGTAAATGTCTGGGATTCTGTCTATTTCCAAATTTGCTAAACTAGTCCGATATCTACATACTTCAGAATAGGATGCACAAAAACCGTGAGAGTTTGGAATTTCAATATTTTTTTTAGATCCAAACTTATTGTGTAATTGTAATGCCAAAGCAAGATGAAATAGGGTTAACAGGTTTATGTCTAATGCAAGTATGCATTCTGTTATTGCCAGGAATTTTCGCAGTTTGTTGATAGGAGGTTTAGAAAGATTATACTACAATCTTTCATTATGAGCATCAGAATAATGAGGAGTTACATTTCATATTCATTGAATTAAATGCAAAGTTAAAAATCCTCATTAAAGTTAATTCATAAGAAATACTGACTTGGAATGGCTTAGAAACTTTACAATAGGAAGTTTAAAACATTTGAATTCGGAAAATCATTAAATTATCATTGTAATCTAAATTTACAAATGTTGTAACCCCTTCATTTAAATAATACAGAGTGTGCTTTCCCTAAACTGAGTGCAAATGAACAAAATTAAGAAAAAAGAGAAAAAGTATAAAATGCAAAATCATATGTCAAAAGACAAAAAAAGTAACAAAATTGAAATTTTGTCTCATCTTGAAATTTAACAAAAAAATCCAAATGTCTTTTTTCTTTCCATTTTATAAAAAAATTGCATCGCATGAAATGCCTACGACCAGGCAAAAAAGCTAGCTTAAGGTATTGGCTTTGCGAAAAAATCGTTTTTAGCCTGCAGGTATGCCGGTCCATTAAAGTCTTAAAATAAGCACCTTTTTCTTGATCTCATCCCACTTATAGTCATAAAAACCAAATATTGCAAAGGCAAATGTCCTATATAAAAAGCGCAAATGTCCTATGATTTAAAGCCGATCCTATGAAAAAAGGCAAACGTCCAACGCCGAGTTTATTCAATGGGACCTTTAAACTCTTCTAAGAGAAATCTATCACTCATTGATTAATTTACCTGCACAAAAAATTGAACTGTCATTGAAAAAAAGTACTTATCCCAATACTAAATAAGGACTCACAAAACTGGTCCGAGACCACAATTGTCGTCCCTTGATTTTTGTTGTCCACAAATATAGTCCCTACTGTTGACAGTGGGTTACTTGCCATTAATTTTTATACCCCTTCCAAATTTATTTCTCCATGTTTAATGCCTCAAATTGCAAGTCGAGGGGTGAAATTACTCTGTAAAAAAATTTGGGTCCAGAATTTTAAAGGAAAGTAGTGATTTGGTCCAGCTAAAAAGGGTTAAAAATTAGCACTTCGGAAGCTGTCAAAGATTTCAAGACGCCCTAAAAATAAAATTGTCCATATTTTGAGTAAGAGCCGATGGAATTTTCTGTAATTTTGATATAATTTGTCTCAAAAGTAGTACAACACACTGTAAAAATTTCATTGAGAAAGCGCAGGTGGGATTTTTTAAATTTTCATTTATGTTCTAAAAGAAATGCACTACAAAATAAGAAGTCAATTGTTCATGAACAGTTGAAAGGTATTTCCTTTTTTCTTTTATTAATTGCCTTCTTAGTTAAAAAATGTATGGTTTCTAAGGACTTTTATGTTCATAACAAGTGGTTGCTAAGGACAAAAATCATTCCTAAGGATAGAAATATTACTACCAGTATTAAAAATGTCATATGTACTATTCATAGTATTCAAAGTTAAAAAAATAAGTGATTGCTAAGGACTTATATGTCGTTGCTGGGGACAAAAATTTCATTTCCAGTATTAAAAATTTTATATTTATATTATTCATAGCCTTCTAAGTTAATATGGTTGCTAAGGTGTATTATGTCGTTGTTAGGGACTTGACCTCTGACCTTGACTTAAATTTGAAGATCTTATGCTGAACATTTTTGCATTTCAAAGTTTCTTTCTATCTCTAACCACTTTTGAGTTATAAGCAAACAATCATCATTTCGGACCCAAAAACAGTTTTGGTGCCCTAGTTCCATAACATTTCGTCCAATAATTTTGAACCCAACATAACAAATGTAGATCTCTACAAGACACACATTTTCTCTGTTACATTTTATCAGCTATCTTTTACGGTTATTAAGTAAATCCGATAACAAGCTAAGGTCAAAATCTAGGTCATGACCTTGACCTTTGACCTTAAGTCAATTTTCATGGTCACGTGAATTGATGATCATTGGTGATGATCCTAGGTCTCTGAGTTTTAGTGGCCAACCAATATTGGTTAATTTTCAAAGGGGCATAACCCTTCCAATGAGTCTTTGAATCTTTTTTATCCAAATTTAAGGAAGAACCAGGGTCTGTTCCTGAACAAATTCCACCCTTTGTTGTTGTTTTTATGCCCCACCTACGATAGTAGAGGGGCATTATGTTTTCTGGTCTGTGCGTCCGTTCGTCCGTCTGTTCGTTCGTCCGTTCGTCCGTTCGTCCCGCTTCAGGTTAAAGTTTTTGGTCGAGGTAGTTTTTGATGAAGTTGAAGTCCAATCGACTTCAAACTTGGTACACATGTTCCCTATGATATGATCTTTCTAATTTTAATGCCAAATTAGAGATTTTACCCCAATTTCACGGTCCATTGAACATGGAAAATGATAGTGCGAGTGGGGCATTTGTGTACTGAGGACACATTCTTGTTTTTACCTATTATGGTTATGGAGTTAGAATGATAAGGTTTTCGGTGTTAGGGGAGATAACTGCTATAAAGGAAATGTAACGGGGTTGTGCCCTCATCACAAGATAGCTTTTGGTCAACCAATACTAGATACCTAATATCATTTCAACATGTCGCATACTTTTTTGGGGAAATTTTTTTAAAGTTTGGCAGAAAGAATTATAATAATAATCAGAAGAAATACAGTAAGGTCTTTCCTTATAGAAATTGGAAAGACCTTAATGATTGTGGTCTCGGACCAAACTGCATGTGGTGTTGTATTTATACAATATCAATTATACATTTTTAATGTGTTCAATATAAACACTGATTTAAAAATTTAAAGTGTTCTTATCAAATATTCATTATTTTACCTATTAAAATTTGCCTTTTTTTTTTTAGTGTTTGACAAATAAAAACTTGAATATTATTATTTTTGAATTAAGGTCGTCATAAATGTATTCTATAATTGAACAACAACAAAAACCTGCAAATTCATTGGAAAAATACAAAAAATGTGTCAGATATAAACTTTTTATTATTAATCAGATTTTATATTGAACAGATAGGAAATATAGAAATAATATTGCATACAGTTTATGTAAGTTTATAGAAGAATTTCAATAAAAAAAAAAAAGATAATTTTTTGGTCTTGTGAATTAATCAATGAGTGATAAATTCAATAGGACAAATGAACTGCCAAAAGTTTAAATGGGCAGGTAACTATTTATATATTTTGTGTGCAAGTTGTAATGTTGTACACATTATAATTTGTACAGATTTTTTGTACAAGTTATCAGTGTTTTATGACCTGCTGAACACAAATGGATGATGCATTAGCACACAGTCTTTTATTTCACATATTTCTGTCTTATTTTCACAACTTCGTGATACAGCTTAATACTGAGCATTGATACAAATACATTATAAGACAACAAAATGACTTTGTATGGACATGAATATGGTATTAGGAGAAAAATAAAACTAGAATTTATACCATTCAGGTATCCTCATTTCCAGTTTGAAGACAAGGATAATAGCACTAAATGTTAGGTTGAAGTACATTGTAATTTGAATTAGAACATTATACTGGTACATTTTATAAGATAAACCTGTAGCACATGTTGCAAGAAGGTATGTGTTAAAAAACTTATAACTTGTACAAAAACCCTGTATAAATTATAATTTGTACAGTACAACTTACATCTTGTACACAACATATATATATCTTTATTTTGTCAAACCTTTGCAATTACAATGGTATACAGACACTACATGACATCAATAATACAGACATAAATACATGAATACACAGAGCAAAATATGTACACTATTTACAATTATACTGATAGAATTTAGCTAGGAGGGCACACATGAGAATTTATAAATCTAATGAAAGTACACAGCTTTCTCAATTTAGATTTTATATTTTAATTCATAATTTTCTTAAATATAATTATATTTGGACGATTTACATATTTTTTATCAATACATTCGTTTTTTTTACTGACATCTCTGTGCACATCATAATATAATGATACTCATCGCCAAGATCTTTAGAGTTACTTAATTTACAATTTCGTCTATCTCTCTGAATATTTGTCCATCTCCCTATCTCAATGGGTAATTTATGGTTGATGGTTCTAAATTTGCATAAAGCATAAATATCACGAAATTTGAAATATCAAAATAGTTCTCAAACCCAAAAGTATCCTTAAAAATTCGATAATTTAATGTCTTCGAACATGCTTGCTCATTTGAAAACCATGTTTGTTGAAACTGATCTTGGAGTGATGTTCTGATTGTATTCTTTAACCAAATGTCACTAATACATGTTTGAGATAACCACACAAAAGATAATCTGGTTTCATTAAAAATGGATTCAACATGGTTTAACCAACTAAACTTTACATCATTTTCATTTGACAGCTTAAACAGTAGTTTATAAATGATGGCTGATAATTTAGTCGGTTTACCACATATATACTAATTTCACCCAAAATGATACCATACGGACTTTAATGTTCTTCTCATATATTTTATGATAGTATGATACTAAACCCCTAACGGGAGGGATTGTGCCTGATATTCATATGATGAAGGCATAATCTTTCAATTTGTTTAATTGAGGTCTGGAGCTTGCATGTCAGTTAACTGCTAGTAGTCTGTTGTTATTTATGTATTATTGTCATTTTATTTATTTTCTTTTGTTACATCTTCTGACATCTGACTCGGACTTCTCTTGAACTGAATTTTAATGTGCGTATTGTTATGAGTTTACTTTTCTACATTGGCTAGAGGTATAGGGAGAGGGTTGAGATCTAATAAACATGTTTAACTCCGCCACAATTTTGCACCTGTCCCAAGTCAGGAGCCTCTGGCCTTTGTTAGTCTTGTATGATTTTTAATTTTAGTTTCTTGTGTATAATTCGGAGTTTAGTATGACGTCCATTATCACCGTACTAGTATACATATTTTTAAGGGGCCAGCTGAAGGATGCATAAGCGGTGCAGGAGTTTCTTGCTACATTGAAGACCCATTGGTGGCCTTTGGCTGTTGTCTGCTCTATGGTCGGGTTGTTGTCGCTTTGACACATTCCCCATTTCCTTTCTCAATTTTATTTACTATCTTAATTGATTGGATGTCGTCCAATGTAATTTCTTTTTGGTACATTAATGACTACTAATTTGTTTAAAGTATCATTTAGCATGTTTAGTGTATTCTCTTGTTGATAAAGACCTTTTGTTTAAAGAGGAAATAAAAACAACAGGTTTTAAAAAAAATAATAATGAATCATTTTCTGATGGTAAAGTGCTGAAATGGGTTTAATATCTTTTAGTGCTACAGTATCTGATTTTTTCCCGCTCAAATGTCCTTCCCCTTCTTCATGGATTCCTTACAACTCAGCGGTCTTGGGTTCACATGTTACTTTTCTTTTTTTTTTAAGAAAGCAACCTGCTTTTTTCTGGGGATAATAAATCAATGTGTAATGGATTTCTCTTAGAAGAGTTTAAAGATAGCTATTGTATATCATCTGGTTGGCATAATTGTTTTCTTTCAGAAATTAAAGTTATATAATAGAACAGATATTTATTGTAGTCTTTATAACAATTTACAGGTTTATCCAGATTCTGGTCCAGAAAAAGGAGGTACTAACATAACTATAAGTAACATTGGAATTGGTTATCCAGGAGACAACGTAACAGTAAAAGTAAATGGTATAAAATGTATTGAGGCAAAGGTTGAAAAAGAAAATGTGTGAGTTTTATACTAAGTTCAAAAACATGTGTGCTGCATACCAATAAAATTATTTGTTGTTATAATTTCACTATGGTTGTATATGTTTACCTTTCAAAAAAACTTATAAGAATCCTGACTTTTTGATTAATACACAGACATGCTTATACTGTGTTCCTAATTAGACTTATCATCAGAAATCATTTTTTTTTTATTAAAGCCAAATCAAAAACAAATTTGAAAGTTATAGAAAAGTGTGTTAATTAATCTGGCAAAGGACATCCATGAAGGTAGAAAAGTTTAAGTGCTTTGAAACTTTGATCTCTATTGTACATCCAACCATAGGGTTATTTCACAAAGACAACGAAAAGGTACTTTTATTCCGGTTCTTCAAAATGACATAAACTCACATGAAAAAACTATAAATTTATTGGAAGTAAGTACAGCTGATAGGTCCATCATCTAAGATGGCCACCAGCGAGGGACTTAGTTTACCAAAGGACCCTATGGGAAATACATACAAATGTCTTCTTTTAGAGAACCACTGAATGGAATGAAACAAAACATAGCATGAATGTTACTTATAAGGTGCTGACCAAGTGTTGTGACTTTGTAGCTGTTCCATCATCCAAGATGGCCACCAGCTGGGGTCTAAGTTTATCATACGACCCTATGGGAAATACATGCAAATGTCTTCTTTTAGAGAACCACTGAATGGAATGAAACCAAACGTTAACATACCACGAATGTTACTTATAAGGTGCTGCCCAAGTGTTGTGACTTTGTAGACGTCCCATCATCCAAGATAGCCACCAGTTGGGGTCTAAGTTTATCATATGACCCTATGGGAAATACATACTAATGTCTTCTTTTAGAGAACCACTGAATGGAATGAAACCAAACGTTAACATACCACGAATGTTACTTATAAGGTGCTGCCCAAGTGTTGTGACTTTGTAGCCGTCCCATCATCCAAGATAGCCACCAGTTGGGGTCTAAGTTTATCATATGACCCTATGGGAAATACATACAAATGTCTTCTTTTAGAGAACCACTGAATGGAATGAAACCAAACGTTAACATACCACGAATGTTACTTATAAGGTGCTGCCCAAGTGTTGTGACTTTGTAGCCGTCCCATCATCCAAGATAGCCACCAGTTGGGGTCTAAGTTTATCATATGACCCTATGGGAAATACATACAAATGTCTTCTTTTAGAGAACCACTGAATGGAATGAAACCAAACGTTAACATACCACGAATGTTACTTATAAGGTGCTGCCCAAGTGTTGTGACTTTGTAGCCGTCCCATCATCCAAGATAGCCACCAGTTGGGGTCTAAGTTTATCATATGACCCTATGGGAAATACATACAAATGTCTTCTTTTAGAGAACCACTGAATGGAATGAAACCAAACATACCACGAATGTTACTTATAAGGTGCTGCCCAAGTGTTGTGACTTTGTAGCCGTCCCATCATCCAAGATAGCCACCAGTTGGGGTCTAAGTTTATCATATGACCCTATGGGAAATACATGCAAATGTCTTCTTTTAGAGAACCACAAAATGGAATGAAACCAAACATAGCATGAATGTTCCTTATGAAATGCTGACCATGTGTTATGACTTTGTAGCTGTTCCATCATCCATGATGGCCACCAGCTGGGGTCTAAGTTTATCATACGACCCTATGAGAAATACATGCAAATGTCTTCTTTTAGAGAACCACAAAATGGAAAGAAACCAATCATAGCATGAATGTTCCTTATAAGGTGCTGACCAAGTGTTGTAACTTTGTAGCCGATCTATCATCCAAGATAGCTACTAGTGGGGGACTAAATTTAACAAAGGACACCATGAGAAACACATACAAATGTCTTCTTTTAGAAAACCACAGAATGGAATGCAATATTAAACCAAATTTAATCTTTTTTGATATGATTTAAAAAACCCAAGTAGAGTCAGGTGAGTGATACAGGCTCTTGAGAGCCTGTACTGGTGGTTTCCCACCAAAAACCAAATTTGGCCTCAATCATTTGTTAAGTATCTTTTATGATTGTTATCTTATTTTTTCAAATGATTTAAAAAAAACCAAGTAGATTCAGGTGAGCGACAATCAAGAGCCTCTAGTTTATTTTCAGAATCATATAAACATTTCCTTCAGCCAACCACTAAAGAAAGGATTAGTTGGGTTTGTTTTATGAGGGGGGAGAGGGAGGATAATGTCCTAATGCTTTTGTAATTGGGAGCCAAAAAGATCATTTTTTTTGGTTCATAGAAAATGAAATGGTTCAAAGACAATATTAGTTTGTTATAAGTGCATAGATCTGAAGTTTTAGCACAAGGTTTCATACCACAAGAGAAGGGTTGTGTATTTTTTTCGGGTTATTATCATAGCTGTTTGTAATGAGGGGCCAGATAGCTGTAGTGTAATTAGGGACCAGAAAGTGGGCATAACAATTGTTTGTCTGGTTAATATAATGGGTTCTTTGATATTTTGAATTTAAGTGTGTAGTAGTATTTTAGATTTTTGGTCTTGTTATCAAATTTGTCCATTTGAGTTTTTAAGGGTCCACAAATTAAGTTTGTTGGTTTACTTCAATATTAATTCTTGGGGTTCTTTGATATACTGAATTCAAACCATGTATTTATAATTTGGTCATTGGACCATAATTTGTAAATGTTCAATTCTGAATCAGTAAGTACTTAGACCATATTCAATCTGTTCAAAAAACCATGCTATATCAAGTATTTAACCAGAATCATAACTTAGAGCTGTATTGCACAATTGTTAGTGATTTTAAATTAGGTCTTATAGTTAAGAATAGATTAACCCCGCCACATAAATCATGTATGTGCCTGTTCAAGTCAAGAGCCTGTAATTCAGTGATTGGGTCTTTTGTTTATATCGTTACATATTTGTTTTTCTTTCATTTTTAGCTCACCTGGCCCAAAGGGCCAAGTGAGCTTTTCCCATCACTTTGCGTCCGGCGTCTGTCGTCGTTAACTTTTACAAAAATCTTCTCCTCTGAAACTAGAGTGGGGTGCTCATTTTCGCCATATCTTTCCATGTTTTCTACAGTTTATGTTCAGGTCTATATGTTTTTGAAGTATACTGATATTTCTATATGAAGATAACTTCAAATGCAAAACATTCCTAAGCTTGAAAACATGTTTGTTTGAAAATAATCATCTGTAAAGTTAGATTAAAGGGTGTTTGAAATTTCCAGAAGTTTTGTAAATGGGGGACACATATTCGTCGTTTTTACACATCTATTCAAAACCAAATAATTGCAGCTTTATATATCATTTATAAAATAAATTTCATTATAGATGAACAGCAGACATTTCTAAGGTGTAAAAAACAGAAATTTAGGGCAATAAGTCAAAAAATTACTAAGAAAAAAATCTTTGAAAATCCTGTTTTTCATTCAGGAAATTGACTGAAAATCGTTGTACTTTTTTCGATCTTTTGCAGTAAGTGCCGTAATTTTGATTAAGTTTAAAAAATAATCATATTTGGTTTAAAATTATAATTTATCGGCATATTTCTTCCATTTCAGCCATCCTTTGAAGTGTTGACACCTCAAAATCATAAAACGGCGAAATTGTGTCCCTGGCAATTATGGGCCCCCCACTCTACTTTAAACCAAACTTGGCCACAATCATCATTGGGGTATCTAGTTTAAAAAATGTGTCCGATGACCCGGCCAACCAACCAAGATGGCCGCCATGGCTAAAAATAGAACATAGGGATAAAATGCAGTTTTTGGCTCATAACTCAAAAACCAAAGCATTTAGAGCAAGTAAGATTAACAAATAAGTCAACATGACTGAAATGGTCAGTTGACCCCTTTAGGAGTTATTGCCCTTTATAGTCAATTTTTAACCATTTTTCGTAAATCTTAGTAATCTTTTACAAAAGTCTTCTCCTCTGAAACTACTAGGCCAAATTAAACCAAACTTGGCCACAATCATCATTGGGGTATCTAGTTGAAAAAATGTGTGGCGTGACCCGGCCAACCAACCAAGATGGCCGCCATGGCTAAAAATAGAACATAGGGATAAAATGCAGATTTTGGCTTATAACTCAAAAACCAAAGCATTTAGAGCAAATCTGACATGGGGTAAAATTGTTTATCAGGTCAAGATCTATGTGCCATGAAATTTTCAGATGAATCGGACAACCTGTTGTTAGGTTGCTGCCCCTGAATTGGTAATTTTAAGGAAATTTTGCTGTTTTTGGTTATTATCTTGAATATTATTATAGATAGAGATAAAGGGAAAACAGCAATAATGTTCAGCAAAGTAAGACCTAAAAATAAGTGAACATGAACGAAATGGTCAGTTGACCCCTTTAGGAGTTATTGCCCTTTATAGTCAATTTTGAACCATTTTTCGTAAATCTTAGTAATCTTTTACAGAAATCTTCTGCTCTGAAAATACTCGGCCAAATTAAACCAAACTTGGCCACAATCATCATTGGGGTATCTAGTTTAAAAAATGTGTGGTGTGACCCGGCCAACCAACCAAGATGGCCGCCACAGCTAAAAATAGAACATAGGGGTAAAATGCAGTTTTTAGCTTATAACTCAAAAACCAAAGCATTTAGGGCAAATATAACACAAGTAAAATTGATTATCAGGTCAAGATCTATCTGCCCCGAAATTTTCAGATGAATCGGACAATTTGTTGTTGGGTTGCTGCCCCTGAATTAGTATTTTTAAGGAAATTTTGCTGTTTTTGGTTATTATCTTGAATATTATTATAGATAGAGATAAACTGTAAACAGCAATAATGTTCAGCAAAGTAAGATTTACAAATAAGTCAATATGACTGAAATGGTCAGTTGACCCCTTTAGGAGTAATTGCCCTTTATAGTCAATTTTTAACCATTCTTCTCTGAAACTACTGGGCCAAGTTCATTATAGATAAAGATAATTGTAGGCAGCAAGAATGTTCAGTAAAGTAAGATGTACAAACACATCACCATCACTAAAACACAATTTTGTCATGAATCCATCTGCGTCCTTTGTTTAATATTCACATAGACCAAGGTGAGCGACACAGGCTCTTTAGAGCCTCTAGTTTGTTACATAAATAAGGCCGTTAGTTTTCTCATTTGAATTGTTTTACATTGACATTTCTGGGTCTTTTATAGCTGACTATGCGGTATGGGCTTTGCTCATTGTTGAAGAACTTTGGTTAGGATTGTTTGATATTTTGTTTTGATTAGTTTTCAGATTATTATATATATATTTTTTTAAATAGGAAAACTCCTTTTACAACTTAGCTAATATTGCCCATTAACAAATACATTAATTCTTAGTGTACTAAGATATTACGGTTTATAAATAAATGGACCATAATAGGTCAAATCCAATTTTCACATTTTTCTGTTCTTTGACCTCATTCTTTCTGTAACAGAATTATATGATGTGTCAAATATACAATCCAAATTCAGAGCAGTGGCAGTATCAAGCTTTAATGTAGTGTCCCTGTTCAGGTTTCAAACTCTGCAATTATATCCGGTAGTGCCTAGCAGAGACAATAACAATCAAAACCAAGGAGTAAACAAAGACTCACAAAACCAAAGGACATTTACATCAACAATAAATAATAATTAAGAAACAACATGAACTCCACTAAAAACCGGGAATAAAATCAGGTGCTCCTGAAGGATAAGCTTTTCCTGCACCGTATACGGCACCCGTTGTGTTATTTCTTTGTTCAGTTCGGTAATGATGGAAGGTTATTATGACTGAGGAAGAATATCAGATATGATTTCTGACACACTTTTGTCATAATGGCTTAAATTAGCCTATGATGGCGACCGTAAAATTTCTTGAGTGATGACCTTAATTTTATCTATATTAGAGCATTTTATCTATATTTATAGGTTTGAATAGGTTTTATAAGCTTTGTTTGTGTTATTACATTGATTTGTTTTCATATTTTCATCTTCTTTTTTTTAGAGTCAATTGCAAGACTGGTTCTGTGGAATCAGGAAGTGTTGTTATGGATCACAGTATAACTGTAACAATAAATAGTGTAACAGTCAAGAGAACAGGAAATGTGTTTACCTATAAGGTAAAAAAAGCTTTTTACAATTGTTGAAATTTTTATAAATGGCTACATCTTAATTTTGAACCGGATTTTTGTGACAAAAATGTCGGTTATTGATTTGGGGATGTACAGCGGTCCGGTGGCCGGGCAGTCTGGCAGGTGGCAACCAAATGTTGTCGTGCATTTACTTATGAACTGTTCAACAAAAGCTTTTAAAATTTTAATATGTTGTTACTGAAGACAAAATGAAGGTCAAGTTTAATAATGAAGATTTTGACTTTTACCGTTCAGGAGTTATGGTTCTTGAAAGATTGAAAAATGGTGTTTCCAGTCGTGTCCATGCATTTACGCATGAACTGTTCAACAAAAGCTTCCCAAATCTTAAAATGTTGTTACTGATGACAAAATGAAAGTCAAGTTCAGTAATGACCATTTTGACTTTTACCGTTCAGGAGTTATGGTTCTTGAAAGATTGAAAAATGGTGTTTCCAGTCGAGTCCATGCATTTACGCATGAACTGTTCAACCAAAGCTTCCCAAATTTTAAAATGTTGTTACTGATGACAAAATGAAAGTCAAGTTCAATAATGACCATTTTGACTTTTACCGTACAGGAGTTATGGTTCTTGAAAGATTGAAAAATGGCGTTTCCAGTCGTGTCCTTGCATTTACTCATGAACTGTTCAACCAAAGGTTTTCAAATTTTAATATGTTTTTACTGATGACAAAATGGAGGTCAAGTTTAATAATGTCGATTTTGACTTTTACCGTTTAGGAGTTATGGTTCTTGAAAGATTGAAAAATGGTGTTTCCAGTCGTGTCCATGCATTTACGCATGAACTGTTCAACCAAGCTTAGCTTCCCAAATTTTAAAATGTTGTTACTGATGACAAAATGAAAGTCAAGTTCAATAATGACCATTTTGACTTTTACCGTTCAGGAGTTATGGTTCTTGAAAGATTGAAAAATGGTGTTTCCAGTCGTGTCCATGCATTTACGCATGAACTGTTCAACCAAAGCTTCCCAAATTTTAAAATGTTGTTACTGATGACAAAATTAAAGTCAAGTTCAATAATGACCATTTTGACTTTTACCGTACAGGAGTTATGGTTCTTGAAAGATTGAAAAATGGCGTTTCCAGTCGTGTCCTTGCATTTACTCATGAACTGTTCAACCAAAGGTTTTCAAATTTTAATATGTTTTTACTGATGACAAAATGGAGGTCAAGTTTAATAATGTCGATTTTGACTTTTACCGTACAGGAGTTATGGTTCTTGAAAGATCGAAAAATGATGTTTCCATTCATGTTGTTGCATATACTTATGAACCATTCAACCTAAGATTTTAAATTGTAATATGTTGATACTGAAGACAAAATGGAGGTAAAATTTGATATTGATGATTTTCACTTTCATCATTCATCAGTTATGGTTCTTGTGATATTGCCAGGACACAAATAAATGTTAATAAATCTGGTTTGCTGTCGTTGTGACAGCCTCTAAAATTCAGGTATGCCATTCAAAGAGTTTGTAGGAGACAGATCTAAGGCTATTTTTCATATGTTTACTTAATTTACTTGATTAAGGATGTACTTAGGTGAGGTTTTGGAAATTGGTGTCAAATGTTTGGACTCCTTGGTATTTTTCCATCAATACTGGCTAAAATATTTTGCCCCATAACACCAATTTTTCTTTGTATAAAATACTTCAAAAGCTCATAAAAGGCCATTTTCCAAAATTTAAGCAATTTCTTAATTTTTGTTCTTTGGATTTGAGACCCAAATAAGTTGTCTGAGTCAACCTTTTCCCGCTTTTTAAAAAAACTCAAATATCTCGAAAAAGAGTTCCATGACCTATCAATATTTTTAGCTTATTTTGTTTCTTAACTGGGGCTCTTTCAAAATGTAGTATCAATTTTAATTTCTTGATTTTTTAAATTTCACCTAATTAATATATAAGTACATCCTTAACTTTTATCATGCACCCCTGTAATTAAATCTTTGAATTTGATGAAAAATAGTAGTGTATCTTAACTTTTTGAATGCAAAATGCTTTTCATACAACAGCAAAATTTTGCAGAAGTATATTGGTATCACATCCTTGTCTTTATATGCTTTGTCCAAAGACATTTGACTCCGGACAATAAATTAAGTAGAGGTAAATGGAAATCTATGAAATTTAAACACAAGGTTTATAACCACAAAAGGAAGGTTGGGATTGATTTTGGGGGTTATGGTTCTAACAGTTAAGAATGAGGGGGCAACAAAGGGCTCAAATAAGCATTTTTCTAGTTTCCAGACGGTGAATAACTGGTGGAACAGTGTATCAATGTCTCTGAAATTATGCGACAAAAATTAAGTTTCCATACAAGAAACGGATGGTTGTGATTGCCTTTTTGGGGTTATAGCTCAACCTGTTAAGGAATTAGGGACAACAAAAAGGGGAAAACATGGGTTTCCTGGTTGATGGATATTTACTTAACAGTCATGGCAGTGTAAAGGAGGTAATCCTAACACATTTAAAGTACAATGTTGTGAACGTTTGGATGACCTCGAGCTCCCTTACCCTGCTTTTAAATTATGTTTAAAGAAATGTTGTATTGTCTTGAGGTGACTAGCTGTCAATTTATACAAGTTACTATTGAAGGAATATTGGGAAAGTATTTTTTTGGGTGAAAAAAGGGTGGGGAGGAATGAAGAAAAAAAAATTGGAGGGGGGGGTTGTAAAAAAGAAATTGTTGGGGGACAATCTTTTCTCATCTTGATTTTTTTTTCTTTTTTTTTCGCAACAGCATAGTGTATGGCTTGAAATTAAAATTAAGAGAGTTAAATTATGCAAAAAATTGAATATAGAATCAAAATCATATAACCAATTCAAAATTCTTTGACTACAGTTATTCCAGGGGTGTGGAAATGCTATGCCCGACTCCCCTGACTCGTACATCTGAACAACCGGACAAGTAATTATTTTTGTCTCGGTTGTCTGTGGACAAGTAAAAAAAATATACAAGACGAGACAGTCTGCTTAGATGACATTTACATTTTATAGCAAGTCGCGTAACATTGCATTGGCTTTATCTGTTGACTTGGGATCAACAATTAGGTTTTATCCATTATTCACCAGAAGTATCATTTCTTTAGATTTTGTATGGAGATTCAGATTGATGAATATTTAATAAAACACCGGTCAAGCAAGACAAAAAGAGTTAGGAGTCAAGTAGAAAACTTAAATGCAAATGGAGGAGGACACGATGTATTTTTAAAAAGATACATAAGCGAAAATTTTGGATTACAGAATTTGCCCCTGGCTATCTTGGATGGAAATTTGGAAAATAGGCATCGACCTCAAACTTATGGTGACAGATTATCGCAATTTATTCTGCTCCGAGATAATTTAGTACTAGTACTAGTGTTTGAATTCTGATTCTTGGAAGATTCTTTTAAAATTTTGAGTAACTACTCTTTTGACTGAATAGATTACAGCTTGAACAAAAAAGAAATGAATGTTCACCGACGATTCAGATGAATTTAACTTCATTTTGAAAATGAGTATGACAAACACTACTTCGCGGATCTGCCATGCGCTGAAGAGAAAATCACAAGAAATATACGCGAGATTGGGTTTTCATTCATAAATTTTTTTATGAATGAACATTTTCCGCTCTACTTTTACCTGTTTACTATGTACGTACGTAAACGTGGTAAAAGTCTGAGAGTATCGAAAAAATTTGGAATGACTGCCGGATTAAAATGCGAGAACAAGTTGACATTTTCACCAAGCCGTCGGATAATTGACAAGTGATAATGGTTTGTTATAACAAAACACAGGTGTGGAATATAAAATACTCGATAATCATATGTCTAATGTCTCACGCTAAGGAAGAGTAAAGTTAAATACCGGCTTTGATAAAAAAATGCATTGTTTTTGTCTAAACATCGATTGGAAGGTTTTGATGCCAAAAATCATATGAAACTTGTTAATTCCGTTATTTAAATACATTCCAATGTGGATATAAGGCCAATCACTCGTTCAGCATGCTCAAGTGGATCAAACTGACAGCAGAAAAAAAAATTGACCCAACGTCAATTCTTCTTCAGTCTTCTTCCAATAATTTACATCATACCACCTCTGGTGTATTATCGCAAATTGGTATCATATAGCATCCGTATTAAAAGCAACCGAGTCAGCATCTACTTCTTAAAATATCAAAGCTCAGGGTATGATGACAAGTGCTGTAGAAATTATTAAGGTTCATGATGTGTACCCTTTGGCTAAAATGGCTGCATTTTAACCTCAAAATTTAGATAGATTACAGACAAACATGTGCATCTGGAAAAGTTTAAAGGCATAGCATGACCTATATAAATAGATTTCAATTTCTGTGTCATCCAAACACAGAGGCAATGATTACCGTAATATATCAAATGAATGGCTTACAACAAAAATTCTATGAATCTAGTGTATATAAACTTTTTATTCCTATGGTCATACTGCTGTTGTTATGCTCCCATCGTATTGAGTTTTATCCTGTTCTCTTACTTAAGTTTGCCTGAACCAAATTGTATGAAACTTATATGCAATGCTTATAACCACAATTCACAAGTCAAGTTTGAATTTTAATTGTGTCACTTTTACCGTTCTAACGTTTTATTCTACATGTACTTAACAAATAGAAAAGTTGCTGGAAATTTTAGTTTCTGTTCTCTAACTTCAGTTTGTTTTAACCAAATGTTATGAAACTTATACAGAATTCTCATTAACACAAACACTGATCAAGTTTGAATTTTTGTGGCGATAGTTATACTGTTTAAGAGTTATGCCCCTATACATACATTGTATGTAAAAATTGCTGAATATTTTCGTTTCAATTATCTAACTTTTGTTCGCTCAACCAAATGTTATGAAACTTATACACAATACGTTTAACCATAAAACCAAGATCAAGTTTGAATTTTGGTGGAGTCATTTTTACTGCTCTAGGGTTGTGCCTTGTTACAAATGGAACCAGATGCTCCGCAGGGCACAGCTTTATACAACCGCAGAGGTCGAACCCTGAACAGTTGGTACAAGTATGGACACAACATTCAAGCTTGATACAGCTCTGAATTTGGATTGCGATCAATTTTCTTTACATAACATATAGGTTTCTGACACAAAACAAATGTCAAGATCTTACAAACCTATTGTGCAATACTGTGTAATTAGAATGAATACACAATGCTTATTTCCCCATAATTCAGATCAAGTCAAAATTTTGGTAGTTTTGAAGTTGACATAGATTGCCCATGATTGGTTTAATAAAATAATGTCTAATGTCTAATGTCAAATGCCATAGCATGGGTACTTAAAGAAATTAACAAAGCTTTCTGCATGTATATATTTCATTATTTTAGATCTACAGTTCAAGATTGCAATAGAATATATCAAAACTTTTTATGATAAACATAAAAAAGTGATTTTTGATAATTACTGACGAGACAATGGTTTCGTTTAAAACATTAAAGCTGGGATGAAATACATATTTGAAATAATACACGTCTATAACCTTTTTGGAATAATACACAACTGCAGTTGCAAACTTTCCAGAGGTGCTATCCAGCACTTTGATTATACAGAAACTGCTGCAAAATTATCCTCTGCATGATATCTCATTGGTTGGTTTGCTGTTAGGTTTCTGTCCCATTGATGTTAACCCATTTCCTAGACTATACTTTTTTAAATTTTTACACAATATAAACAATTGGATTTCATTTGTTTGTGATGCAAAAAAAGTGTGAAGAATCATATATTAGCTAACAATGAAATACTTCAATATTTATTAGGACCATCAGGTCATGTAACTTTTTTTCAGGACAAGTAAAATTTACAGTTGTACTTGCCCAGGTACAAGTGCTCAAAACAAATATTTCCACACCCTGATTTAGTCCGTGTCAGACTATTATTTGTCAAATATTTAATTACAATCTAAATTCAGACCTGTATCAAGCGTGAATATTGTGTCCATTTTTGCCCCAACTGTTCAGGGTTGGACCTCTGTAGTCATATCCAGCTGCGTTCAGCGAAGCATTTTACTAAAGCTTAAAAGGATAATATTTCTTAGAAAGCTGGATTGAGATTGTATAAAGAAACAATTCTTTCGTAATATGTTGGATTTTAAATTTTTTATCAGTAGGCATTATTTTTGTAAAATAACTAATTTTATTGTATAGCAGTATAATATTTCCCACAGAACGTAACCAAAAGTTAGCATGCAATAAATTCTAATATAGCACTAGTGCAATAAATCTTCAAAATTCATGACTTCATCAACGTTCAAATCTTAGTTTAAACCAATTTTTACTTTCAAATATTATATTGCTATACAATAAAAGGGTTATTGTATGAATATTGGGGAATATTGTCCCTCGTAGAACATATATTGCACTCGCAAGCTCGTGCAATATAAAATTCTACTCGGGACAATATTCATCAATATTCATGCAATAACCCTATATTATACTGAGCAATAGTGAGGTGTAAAATATTTACAAATATATAAATTGCCTAACCATGTTAGAATAAGCACAGATATAGCATGACAATGAATAGAGAATTATTTTGATTTTAATGGTAAAATTCAGAACTATCAAAAGAGAGCACATTCCAAAGACAATCAATTTTGATCTGATGATGCAAAAAAAGTTTATATATACAAATTTACTTAATAATAAGATTTTATTGAACAAGATTACCAAATTCTGCAGAAAAGTCAAAGCCTTCAATATTAAAATACAAGGAAAATACATGCACACTTAATTGTGACTTTTACTGTGGGTACCCCTTGGAATGTTTTAATTTTAATAAGAAAATGGTTTTCGTTAACAAAGTGAAAGACGAGCACCATGCATATGCATATGCCAAATACAGATTAAGGTATAGTCATATCATATATAAATTAAACCTGAATGTAATTTAAACATGTTGAAAATTCAGTAATTGAAAAAAATGCAAAAGATATAGATTGATAAATCAATTGTTTAAATCTTTTCTTTTTCCTTCACAGAAACCCCTGCAGCTGTCAGATTTTAATCCAAAAAGAAGTATACGAGCTGGTGGTAAAAAGATAACAATAACTGGACAGAACATTGGGTTTCCAAGTAGTGTGTACAACATTTCCTTCTGCAGTAATAGTAAACAAATATGCATTCCATGCAGGTAATTTTATTTATTTTTGACTGATAGATAAAAGGTCAAACTTAAACGACTAATGTAAACATTTTTGATATGATTATAAATATTTTACAATATAAGATATGAGAGTTTTTAATTCAGTATTTTATTTTATAAAATATCATGTTAAAAAAAAATTGCAATATCAGGTATACAAATAATTGAAATACCGATTTGTTGGATATAGAATAGTTTTTTTGTCACCCTGTTCAATGCATTGCCAGTGACATAGAAATACAAGGCAAATCTCTGCCTATGTGTCTGTCCATCAGTCCCTCTGTCCGCCCATCCCTTTGTCTGTCTTTCTGGTCTTTTTAAAAGCACTCTCACTTGTACAAATATTTACCAGATATTTATGAAACTTATATCAGTAATGTTTGAACAAGTTGGAAAATCAGGCCAAATGAATCATTTTTAAGAGTTAGGGAATCATTAATTATATGGCAAATTGCATTTTTAGCACTTTTATTTGTTCAATTCTTGCTGGATTTTTATGAGTCTTATATCATAGGTTTATATTAGCATTGTCTTGGACAAGTTTAGAAATCATTTCTGATCAGTTATTTTTATAAGAATTATGCCCTATGAATTATTAATTGTATGGAAAATTGCCATTTAAGCACCCTTATATGTACATTTTTTGACAGATTTTTATCAATGGAAGGCACTAAGCTACAGAACCATAGCTCTTAGGTCCTTATGGTATTTATATTTTACTATTTATAGGAATCATTTGGAATTCTGGAAAGTTAATAAGTACTGTAAGTATGATGAAAAGTAACCCCATGGAATAGGGCTAAGCCATGCCTGCATGGCTACGATTTATTCTACTTTAACTGATATTACGGTATGAACTAACTATGTATAACCCCCAGTGTATGACAATAATGACTATTAAACTATTTAGTTGGATTAGTTTTCATCATACAATTTTTGTCAATTTTCCAGAATTTAAAATTAGTCTATATTCAAATAATTCCTTGTTATTAGTTTTCTTTTTTGTACGTACAGTATGAGAAGTTTCTATTCTGCTTATTTTCTACTTTAAGGTATATAGACATGATAGAAGACAGGAGAACGAAAGACACCAAAATAAGGTGTAAAATTGGCAAATTTGTTCATGATGGCTCAGAACTTAAAAATTTGTATGTTACTATAGATGATAACACAGAACTAAACTTAACTGCAGAAATCTTCCAGTTTGTTCAAAATCCAACAATAATGCCTATTCAACCAGAAAGTGGAAAAGTCTTTAAAAGGTAAATATAATTTAGATTGACTACCTTATATTACATTCTCAAAAAGAAGACATTTTAAAGTAGTTTCACAAAAAGATTTTTTAACAGTTATACATTTGTGAAGTTGGTTTGATTTTCTTGGTAATGCATAATGTTTATATGAGATGCCTTACGATCTGTAGTTTCTGTCTGGCATATTTCTGTTGTCATTCACCTCATTTTCATGGTTTGATGACTGCTTGAAAATTGGTACGGTTATTAAGGATATCAATATGGTTTTCCTGGACTTCGGAGGCGGATTTTGTAGGTGGGGGTGGGGGCAGTGGGCTAGTCCCCCTTTTTAGCTCACCTGATCTTTTCCCATCACTTTGGGTCTGTAGTCTGTCATCGTCTGTCATCGTCTGTCGTCGTCCGTCAGCGTTAACTTTTACAAAAATCTTCTCCTCGAAAACTACTGGGCCAAATTAAACCAAACTTGGCCACAATCACCTTTGGGGTATCTAGTTTAAAAAAATGTGTCTGGTGAACTGGCTTTCCAATCAAGATGGCCGCCACGGCTAAAAATAGAACATAGGGTAAAATGCAGTTTTTTGCTTATAACTCAAAAACCAAAGCATTTACAGCAATTGTGACAGTGGTTAAACCGTTTGTCAGGTCAAGATCTATCTGCCCTGTGTTTTCAGATGGATCAGACAATCGGTTGTTGGGTTGCTGCCACTGAATTGGTAATTTTTAAGGAAATTTTGTCTTTTTTTGTCATTATCTTGAATATTATTATAGATAGAGATAAACAGTAAAGAGCAATAATGTACAGCAAAGTAAGACCTAAGAATAAGTCAAACATGACCAAAATGGTCAATTGACCCCCTAATGAGTTATTGTCCTTTATATGTTTATAGTCAATTTTTAACAATTTTCATAAAATTTGTAAACTTTTACTAACATTTTCCACTGAAACTACTGGGCAAAGTTCATATAGATAGAGATAATTGTAAGCAGCAAGAATTTTCAGTAAAGTAAGATGTACAAACACATCACCATCACCAAAACACAATTTGGTCATGAATCCATCTGCTACCTCTGATTAATATTCACATAGACCAAGGTGAGTGACACAGGTTCTTTAGAGCCTCTAGTTTTCAGAAAAAAGTTAGTTGATCATATTTGGAATCACTGAAGCATAACTTGAGCGAGCTTCCTCTTAGGAAGTCAATGGGCTCCCACCTGTGAAAATTTCTGGAACTGCCACTTGACTTACTTTTTCGTGATCAAATGATTAAGGTATAGTTTTTGTGAACAGGATTGCATACATGTGAACCTCCCGAAGGGAGTACAATAATCCCGTTTCAGGGGTCTCCTCCCGTCCTCCCGTTTAGGAAAAAAAACTCTTGTGTATGAAATATTTCATGAATGAAAATTTTGGGCCGCCATATTTGATTAATTTCTTACTACCATATGGGTGTAATTTATACCTGTGTTAAATTTTACCTGTAAATCATAGAAGATGTATAATCATATGGTCCAAGGACACAGTTATCGTCCTTTGGTGTTCGTTGTCTACGAATATAGTCCCTAGTGTAAACAGTGTATAACTTGCATGTTTTATTTAATACACTTTCCCAATTTATTTCTTTATATTAAATGCATGAAATATTAAGTAGGGGGATGTAATTACATGTCAAAAAAATTTGGGTGCTAAAACTTTATGTTAAGTAGTGAATTGGTCCAGTTCTAAAAGGTCAAATTTTATCACGTCTGAAGCTGTCAAACTGAATTTTACACCCCCTTAACACAGAATTGTCAATATTTTGAGTTAGAGCTGGGAGAAGTTTCTATAATTTTGATATTATTTGTCTCACTGGTAGTACACTACACTGTAAAAATATTATTGAGAAAGAGCAGGTGCGATTTTTTTAATTTGAATTTATTGTCTAAAAGAAATGCACTACGAAATAACTGTGTTCTTGGGCCTAAGAGATGGATTCCTGAAATCTAGATTCTGTACTTTGGGAACTTTCCTGAATGATTTGCTGGTTTCAATTTGACAAACTCAATAAAAGTAAAGGATTTACATCTTTGGTTTACAGAAATTCTGTTAAAAAGTGCCATTTTGGCATTCTACGGCTATAATAAGCATTTTAAAGCAGTTTACATTTTATGCCTAAGAGGCATGCAGACTTTCTATCTGACAGCTTTTTTGATCCTGATATTTGTGTTTCTATGCTTAAATCAAATTAAATTAACCATTTGTGAACTCTGAATAAAGAGAAAAGTAGATTATCACAGAAAAAAGTGCAGCATATTTTGTATTCATGGCCCTGGTTAAACGGCCTAATTGATGTATGTAAAATGTGAAGTGCTTTGTACATCAAATCTGTAGTCCATCATAAATATTTCACTAAATCTGTAAAAAAAGTATTTAACTATATTCAGTACACCTTACTCCTTTAAAGGCTACCATATGTTTTTTTCCTGTATGATAGTAAGTGGTCAAAATTTATGCCTATTGAGACTAAAACTAAATGCAAGTTTTCCATCGAAAAGTGAAAAAACAGGCCGTCAGACCATATTGTCTTTCAAAAAATTTAAATGCAAGAGTCCTTTTGCATTTAGACTTCTTGTATCATAACATCTCAGCATAGAAATGAGCAAAAAGTAACACATTTTCACTTTTGATAGCTTCTGTGTGCATTTTTATATGTCAATATGGACTACCGCCTAAATTGACTCTAAATAATTCTCAGTACTACATGCTCCAAGACCATTTTATACTCATGTGGTATACTTTTTGTAACTTTTCTATACATTTAAAGTACATTTAATATATATGAAAGAATAATTTAAGCTTCAAAAACTTCAAAAACTTCAAATTGGCTGAGAAAAATGCATATTTATATAAGGCTTCCCTGAATTGGAAAATCTCTATTTTCAGGCATAGGCGCATATAAATTTGACTTTGGAATAAATACAATACATCTGATAAATAAAATGAGTATGCAGATGCTTTAAATACTTAATATCTAATATTCAAGAGCATTTTAAAAGCAAATTTTTGCAAAATTTCAAGTTTTTAGGCCAAAATCTTGACAATTGAAGATATTTAATTTATACGTCAAAAATAAACATCCAAATGTCAATACTAAAATGACCATAGTTTCTGTTATATATGACATATGGCCATGAAACTTGGCAAACTATCTCATTATTGCCTAAGCTTAGGTTATGCAAAGTTTAATAAAGATTGGTCAAGTCTTTCTGTCCTATTAGGTCCAAGGACACAGTTATCGTCCATTGGTTTTCGTTGTCTACGAATATAGTCCCTAGTGTAAACAGTGTATAACTTGCATGTTTTATTTAATACACTTTCCCAATTTATTTCTTTATATTAATGCATGAAATATTAAGTAGGGGGATGTAATTACATGTCAAAAAAATTTGGGTGCTAAAACTTTGTTAAGTAGTGAATTGTTCCAGTTCTAAAAGGTCAAATTTTATCACGTCGGAAGCTGTCAAACTGAATTTTACACCCCCTTAACACAGAATTGTCAATATTTTGAGTTAGAGCTGGAAAGAAGTTTCTATAATTTTGATATTATTTGTCTCACTGGTAGTACACTACACTGTAAAAATATTATTGAGAAAGAGCAGGTGCGATTTTTTTTAATTTGAATTTATTGTCTAAAAGAAATGCACTACGAAATAACTGTGTTCTCGGGCCATATATATGGCTTCACTTGACAGCTTGGGTGTCAAACATACTGGTAATCAATGATGTTTAACTCTGGCTAACTGCCATTATGTAATACAAACTTTGCTGTTTTTTATTTGGTCGGGTTGTTGTCACTTTGACACATTCCCCATTTCCATTCTCAATTTTATTTGTGTATTAAAAAAAAATTGTTACTTCCCTTTGTATTATCCTGTTTTAAGTTATTTTGCTCTTCAAAGTGTAAATTGTAAAAAGACTATAAATGAGTAATAATTTAATCAATTTATCATAAAAGGATGGTAATTAAATGAATTTAAATATTTTGGGACAAATAAAAAAATATAATTTTATAAATTTATTTTAGCTATCTAAACTTCTTTTCAAGGATTAAATTGAAGTTTATATTGCAAGTCTCTCTACAAATCTTTGAAAGGAGAATACAACAAGCACAAATTATTTTAGACTGAATAAAAGTCCTTGTTAGGTTTATTCCTAGTAGAACCTTTGAGTTTGAGAATTAGAATTGTTTATGTCAGTATATTAGAATTAATCCATTAAGTTTACAAAACATAGCAAAACATTTCACACTGTCTGAGTCTTGTAAGTTTTCTAGAAATATGGCTTTCATAATGCTTAAAAACCATGCAATACTATTGTTAGTGTTTGTTATTTTTCTTATTAATTAATTTATCATGTTGCAAATATACATGTATAGCAAATTTCTTTCGTATTTGTCTATACAGTTACCAATGATAAGGAGATGAAGACATGAATACAAATCTATACAGATAAGATAAATAAATATAATGATTTATTTGCAAGCAGTGAATACTCAATTATCAAAAACAAAACCTAACAAGAAACAGATTCTTCTTAATATTTTATTTTCATTCAAATAGAAAGGCAATAAGGGTACTATAAACATATTACAATTTAATGGAAATTTGAAGAAAAACACCATTTCTACATCATACTGTTACATTTACGACAAAATTTATGTCAATAAAAAACCTCCTGATCTGAGTCCTTATCTCCTGACCAAAATTTCCAAATCTCCTGATCTAAGTTTCACAGTCCATCACATGTATGTATATTTGTTCTTCTTAGAAAAGTACTGTTAACATGTTTAACTGGCAGGTGTCATCTGACCTTGACCTCATTTTCATGGTTCAGTGGTTATACATGTAGTTAAGTTTTTGTGTTTTGGTCTGTTTTTCTCATACTATATGCAATAGGTCTACTATATTTGGTGTATGGAATGGTTGTAAGGTGTACATGTCTAGCTGAACGGTGTCATATTACCTTGACCTCATTTTCATGGTTCAGTGGTCAAAGTTAAGTTTTTTTGAGTTTTGACCTCATTTTCATGGTTCATTGGTCTTTGTTTAGCTATCTTGATTAATGTTAAGTTTATGTGACAGTTGTAATAAAGCTTTATACTTAGTACTATCAACATAATATCAATGATTAGTAAAGAAGGCGAGACATTTCAGTGTGTGCACTCTTGTTACTCAAAGTCTTTAAGATTTTATCCTTTAAACAGGGACAGAGGTTATACACAAAGCAAATCAAGATGCACTCAGCAGGTTGAAAGATGCTAAATTTTTTTTTTTTTTTTTTTTAAATGATCACCCTTGCACACAAACAAATTGTGTGGCAAAGCATTTTGTTTGCTTTCCTTGATTCTGAATCATGTAGACGCTAAAGCATCAGAAAGGTATCACCAAAACCCTACGCTCATTGACTACAGCATCAGAAAGATATCACCAATAACCAACATAGCAACAAAAAAAATAGTGGACAAGAATGGCCAATAAAATTTTTCAGGTCGCGGTGAGGGGAAACAAACAATATTTTATTTTTGGCCTCAGGAGTTATGGGCTCATGTTTATATTGTGCAGCAATTGTAGAATTGTTCAACAAATCCTTCTCAAATTTGAGGATATAGTTTCTGATGACAAAATGAGTGTAAGTTTATAATATTCATATCCCTTGGTTGCTTTAACAATAAATGTAATTAAAACTTGGTTTCATTTTGAAACTCTCTTTAGATCAGTCTTAATGTTTATGAATAAAAACAATAGTTCTTTTATATTTTTAGTGGAGGCTCAAAGATTACAATACAAGGAAGTGGCTTTGAGGATGTCGGCGAAGTTAGAATGGATAATGTAGTAAGATAAATATATAAATTAATTTTAAAGTTCTAGGTAATGCTTTCATTTTTTGAAGACATGTATTAAAAAAAACAACGCTGTGTTATGCTGGAGACAAAGAAATTGTAAAATGTATTGATGTACATATATGTTAAACTGGAGGATGGGATTAGATGAAAATGCCAATTTAGTGCTTGCCAAGATAACTTTTTCAGTTAATTGCTTTAGAAATTTTTATTGTTTAACTTCTTCAGGCAAAGTTACTCATATATGGTTTGACTATTCTTTTAGGTCTATTTGTCATATAACTCATTATATCATAAGTATTTATCAGTTCTTTGATTTCCAATTTTTGGTTTTGAGTGTTCCTGTTTGAGACCTTGTTAATCCAGAATAGAGTTTCAAACACCAAATATGACTTAGTTCAAAAATGCATATATTTTTTATGAAATGAAAACTAAAGGAATTGATAACACTTTCAGTTGTGAAATATAAAACTTCCTATAACATATCTAAAAATAGACAAATCAATCAAAACTGACCTTGAAATGTTGTTTGCGCAAATAATTTTGCGGAACGAAACCTGTTTTTAAAACCCATTACACAACAAGTTAATTTCCCGTATTTGTCATCATTCTGTAAGATGCATCGTCTCATACAAGAAGGGAAAATGAACTTGTCCAACTGTGGAAGATGTCAAGTAAAAGTACTAAATTATATAAACGAATCACTTGGAGTTTTCTTCAGAAGTGTGTCATTGATAATAAAAACAATTCGTCCATATGGATATAAAAAACAGGAATGCATGACAACTGATGCATGATGAACCTCGTTTTTCCAGTGGACAAATCTATTATGTCTTTGAATTAGGGCTACGTTTGTAAAATGACAATTTAATTTTGTCTTTGTCCGTGGACACAAACCCCCTTTTTCACAGAAAACTATTAGACAATGTCATGCAATGTTTATGACAGCTGAGCAATAATATTTCATCAAACTAATATTTAAGAAATTATGATAAAACAGCATACCAAACATATTGTTAGAAAGGTTAAATATATATTTTTTTGGCATATATTTTTCTGTCTTGAAAGATATATTTTTTAAATTTTTTTTCTACTGACCAACCTGACTTTTACATGGGAAAAATCGGTAAACCAAGAAATTAAAAAACCCTGGCCTAATATTGTCGAGCCTGCGACTTTGTCGTAGAAAGTTCCACATAGTTATGGTGATCCATTGGCAGCAACTATAGCACCAGTGTAAGTTAACTTCTTAAAAGCTTTATATTAAAAGAAGTTGGAAGACTTGGATGGTTCATACTTTGTTTATAGATGATTCATGTTATGAAGTTTCCATCAGTAACATATTCAATGTCCTTGACCTCATTTCATGGTTCAGTGACTACTTGAAAAAAAGTTAAGATTTTTTTGTAATGTTAAATTCTCTCTATTATAATTATATTTACAGTGAAACCTGTCCAAACCGAACACCCATGTGACTTTGCGCTTTGTAAGGTTTTCACAGGTGTTCCGATTATAGAGGTAAACAGAAGTTGACACCAAAATAATTTTGGCACCTACTGACAAGGGATTATAGGTGACACAACAGACGGCAATTTATTTTTGTGTTGATTAAGATGTAAATGTTAAAAATTTAAGTAAATGATAAACGTATTGCTTATTTTTTGTTAATAAATCAAACGCCACCCTGTCAATCATGCTCGTCATTGTGAGATGTCCGACAGAGTGATTTTGCTTTTGATCATTATTTTCTCATCTATAATTCACTGACTAATTCAGGTTCACAGTCGCTGTCAAATGACGATTCCGTAGTTGAATCTGGAACATCATTGTCACACGAGTTCTCGGACTAAACTGGTCACCCACTGATTGATACTTCGGCACACCATAAGAGTGAAACAACAGCAGGGGTCCAGTTTATGCTCGGACTTTATCGTTGCTGAATAGCTAACGGAAGTTTTGGGAGCATCCGAATCAAATATATAGGGAATCTGACAATTGGTAGCCAATGACCTTGTTGTGTTACACAACTTCTTAATCTAGTGAAAAGCTTTAAAACAATTATCTAATTAAACAGTTAAGCTACAAAATTGCAGTTACGATTTTGTTGTCGTAATTATTAGAGTAACGTGCATTTAATTGATCTGAAAGTTTCTTCCTTTTCATTATAAGCCATGGGGTAGCTGACCAGTTTAACGTTTCTTTACAAAAAAAATCATTTTAGACATGGACACAAACATGCTAATTAGTTTTATAAAAACTCACCAGTTAATTAACCTCAAAAACCCTCGGGAATACTCTGTCTTCCTGTGTTTGTTTAATTAATTAATTATAAATCATGCAAATAATTAAAAATGCTTTTTTGTTTTGATTGCTATTGATCGATTTTGACAGGTAATTTTTAAAGACAAGTTTACTAGGGTTGACAATTTTGGATATTCATCGATTCTAAGGGGCCACAATTGATTTATTATACCGAACTAACAGTGGAAAGGCCTTTCGAACACTTTCTATATGTTTTACATAACAAAGTCAAAGACCAGTTGACGTCAGATGAAAATACATTTGTGTTCTAGAATTTCTAGATTGTACAACAAAAGTAGAATCTTTTTGTAAAATATTGATGGCCCTGAAAAGGACCGTTACTCTATAAGAGCTATCATCAGCTGCTGTCACTCTATTCATGTCTAATGCCTCATCTCCTCGTCTCTTTTTATTCTTCGTCTCTCGGTGAGCTTCAACTGTAACATGAACGCTGCCATTTTGTTTATTTACGTCTGTGACGTCATAATCATGGGAGAGAACTCAAGTACAAATCAACAATCTCAAAAGGTTATTCGCCGGTGAATAATAGGGTTATTCACCGCTGGTGGAAATTTTTAGGGTTATTCGTCCTTCCTTGCAATTGAATGAAAAACAACTGAATTATTCCATGTCACGTGACAACGTTTCACCCAATAGAATTGTTTAAAGTATATGTAAGGTATAATAATACAAGACCAAGGATTTGTGTATTCACTATACAAATCCTTGATTACAACAATCCATGTTTGTTTTTTTTAAATTTTTTATCATTACATTTTTTCTTCTCCCTCTTTCACCTTTTTCATATTCATATATTTATTACAGAGCATGCCAGTATTTATATTTATGTATTGTTCAATAAGTGTATTATTTTTGTAAAGGAGACAGATTTGTAAAAGCAAATTGCTTGTTTCTGAATCCTGAATATTATTTCCTTGGTATAATATCGTATAATGATGAATGATCTGAATAAATATTGTTTAAACTAATGTTGTCTTATAAATACGTCTTACACCAACACGATTAAATATTTGATACAACAAAGGTAATACAAATACGGATATTTCTTAGAAATGACGGTTATACTATGAAAGGTACGGTCATCCTTTATAAATTACGGTCATCATTTTACCAATCACGGTCATCCTTATTATATGTTACGGTCATCTTGAAAATATTTTAAAGATGATTTACGGTCATCTTAGCGAATTTTTCAAATCCAATTTCTCGTTTTCTACACGTTCCTCGGTAGAGATTTGTTACTTCTGTGTGAATCTTTTATAAATTTACATCGTACCAATGTATGATTTGTAAAGAAAATGAAGTAGAAACACCTTAACAGGCGGTACAAATACTGACCTAATTTTTCGTCCGACATCTTGGGATGACCGTGAATGCAGTTACGGTCATCAGCTTTACCCCAGTGAATATGGTTCGAAAACAGTAGATAATAACTGATTGTAATTGCATCAAATACAACGATGCTTCCTCTCAATTCATCAACAATACTCTAACCCCCCTCTAGGGCACTATTCCTACTAAGCTAAAAATAGATGTTATGTAATTTCCTAAGAATAGACTAGATACCTGCGTGCTGAAATCATTGATAACAGATACATTGTATTGTGTATAAACTATAATTTAATAAATCAAATTTCCTTAACGGAAAGCTGAATACTAAAACTTATGATAAAAGGGATGATTTTTCATTTCCTATTGTAAATTATCTGTTTTTAGATGGTGACGTTTCCTTGTCACCAGCTTACGGTGTTTATATATCTCAACTTGTACAATTCGCTCGTGTATGTAACAATGTTTTAGATTTTAACGAGAGAAATTTATGTATTACTGAAAAATTATTACATCAGGGTTTTCGATATCACAAACTAGTCAAAACATTTACTAAATTTTATCATCGGTAAAAAGACATCATTCGTAAATATAGCTCAACATGCAGACTTCTTATACGTTCAGGTATTTCACATCCAATTTTTTATGGAAATATTCTTTATAAAGCACAAAGGTGTCAGTATTCACCTCATAAACTTACAAAACCTTTGAATAGACTTATTAAGAAGGGATATAATTACGATACTGTTGTCAAGTCATTAAAGATTGCATATTTTGGCGTTAATATTGAGTCACTGATAAGGTCTTTGCGTCGGAACTAAACATATTTATTCTAAAAACAGTTGTTGGCATGACACGGGTTATGTTCTTCTCATATATGTTATGATGGTATGATACTAAACCCGTAACGGGAAGGATTGTACCTGATGTTCATATGATGAAATCATAATCTTTCAGTCAGTTTAATTGAAGTCTCGAGCTGGCATGTCAGTGAACTGCTAGTAGTCTGTTGTTATTTATGTATTATTGTCATTTTGTTTATTTTCTTTGGTTACATCTTCTGACATCAGACTCGGACTCCTCTTGAAATGAATTTTAATGTGCGTATTGTTATGCTTTTACTTTTCTACATTGGTTAGAGGTATAGGGGGAGGGTTGAGATCTCACAAACATGTTTAACCCCGCCGCATTTTTGCGCCTGTCCCAAGTCAGGAGCCTCTGGCCTTTGTTAGTCTTGTATTATTTTAATTTTAGTTTCTTGTGTACAATTTGGAAATAAGAATGGCGTTCATTATCACTGAACTAGTATATATTTGTTTAGGGGCCAGCTGAAGGACGCCTCCGGGTGCGGGAATTTCTCGCTACATTGAAGACCTGTTGGTGACCTTCTGCTGTTGTTTTTTTATTTGGTCGGGTTGTTGTCTCTTTGACACATTCCCCATTTCCATTCTCAATTTTAATAAAGCTTTATATTTAGGACTATCAACATAATATCAATGATTAATAAAGAAGACGAGACATTTCAGTGTGTGCTCTCTTGTTGTCATTTTTGAAGGGTTTTGACATGCATTGAAAGTTATGATAGATAAAAGACACTTTTAAATCTGCACGGCAATTTCTACTTTCAAGTCACATTTTTTACTTATCTAGGTAGTAAAATAAGGCTGTCACTTTTTATAGGAATAAGGAGTGACTGCCAAGCCTCTTCAATAAGATAATTTTTAACCCTTTTGTGGTTTGATCAAAAACCCAATATAACATCAACAAAACAGATTTTTGCTATGAGTTCTATTCTCTTCTATTAATGTTGGAAGCTGATATACATAGATAATGGTGAGCAAGACAAACTCTTTAGAGCCTTTTGTATGGGTCAGGGGGCTTTTATAAGCTGGAAGTTGTACAAAATTGTATGAGCTTAAATAGATTATGCACAAAAAACCCAATTCTGTGTGATAGAAAGAAAATAAATGATAAAATTGTAAGAGAAAACATCAAAAGATTTTTATATAAGTTCTTATAATGTTCACTATGAAAATAAAAATTGAAATTAATGTCACCATGACTTTTTCCAGCATTAAAACAAATAGGTAAATTCGTAAAAGATTCTTTCATAAAATTGAAATTATCTGAGAAATCTGCTCTTGTATGGCAATTTAAAAAAAAAATCCATTAAAAACAAAAAATATTGGGTATTGTCTGTATTGATAGACATAAAAAAAAAAGAGAAACATAAAGAAACACAGAAATTTCTTTATTTAGATGAAATTTTCGCATATTACATAACGATCTAGATTTATAAAAAAGAAGATGTAGTCTGATTACCAATGAGACGAGTCTTCACAAAAGATCAAAAGTCACAGAAATTAAAAACTATAGATAATTGACAGCCTAACTGTATAGTAAGCTTAATATCTAAAGAAACTGACAGTATTGTTTGTAAAACTCCTCCTTTTGTAAAGTCTGATTTTAACAGGAGGAAAAGAGCAACTGGTCAAAATGTATAGATAATTGACAGCCTAACTGTATAGTAAGCTTTAAAAAAGCCTGGAATCGACAAATGTAGATTGATTGTTTGATGCCATTTTACATCAAAGATGGCAGAAAACATCTGATCTACCTTAAGACTGGTTTTTAACACATATGCTTAAATAATATGTCTAATTAATAAATCATATTTTTACAGGATGATCCTTGTTCTAAAGAAACTGACAGTATTGTTTGTAAAACTCCTCCTTTTGTAAAGTCTGATTTTGACAGGAGGAAAAGAGCAACTGGTCAAAATGTTGTTATTCGATTGGATGATTACAGTCATATTTCAACGATCTACTTTGTTGAAGATCCTACATTTTCCCCTTGGTCAAATGTAATAGAGTATGAAGAAGGTGAACAGGGTGCACCTATTGTGATTGAGGTATGCATTTAAATTTTAGAATTAAAACATTTTATATTCAGTAAAATATGTGTTAAATTACAATACATTGTTATGAAGTTTCCATGGGAGATAATCAACTCTTTTTTCAAAAAGTCTTTATTCAAATGAATTATGTTTTAGGTTATCTCCCATCGTAACTTATAAACCAAGTATTGTAATTTCACATATATTTTACTGAATATATGATGTTTTAATTCAAATCATGACTGATTCTTATGAATATACAAGATTTCAAAAATTGTATGAAAGCTTAGTTTTTTTAACATTTTTATAGCAATTCAAATTTACTACCTATCACTTTTAGCATGAAAATTAAAGGGCTCACCAGGAGAACATATTGAGATTGAAGTGCTTTTGCTCTTCATACAAAATGTACTCTGGTCACACCCCAAAAAATTTACATTAAAAGCATTGAATTCCTAATAAATTTGGTTTTTAATTTTTAGGGAACACATTTATTGGATGGAGCCAAACAAGAGGATTATGTTGTAAATATTGGACTTGATGGGAAATGTTTTATAGAAAAAATGACTGACTGGAACATAACATGCTTTCCACCAAAAAATAAACCACGTACAAATCACAGTGATGAAAATATAGCATTTGTTATAGTGAGTGGATTGATTATATTTTTGATCAATTTTTTTTTTCAATATCCTTAGAAATATTTTTTCCTAGATCATTAGACTATTTCTTCCACCAAAATGACAAAATTAACATTCCAGAGTTCTAAAAAATAACCTGTCATTCTTTTAACCACCAACAAATAGACAGATCAAAACGATTTTGAGTGCAGTGGTATCTCCAATGCCAATTTAAAGTCAGTGGTACATACCTTTTGTAGCCTAGATTAAGTCCTTGCCAAATATCTGCCCCACTTCCTGCAGGGATATTTAATCTACTCTTTTTGCAGCTTTCCAGGTTCAGGAAATGTTTGAGCTGGCTGTTGTAATAAACTATAAGTTACCATAGTCATGATAGTACAGCTCACTGAGTGAGTTACTACAATGATGTATATGAAATTACCAAGGCAGCTTTCCACAATAGATAAGATTCAAATTTTGATTTTATGAATCAACTGACACAGTTGACCTTGGGGGGAAGCATTGTAGGACATTGTGAAGTGGTGATGAATTTACTTTATGATGTCCAGGAAAAAGCATTTATTTCAGAAAGATCATGTACTGTACAGCAAATGGCTGTAAAACCTTTAAAGCAGGTTTATTTAACAAAAAAAATTGATACTATTGGAAGAAAGGTTACTCTTAAAAAAAAATAGTGCATTTTGTTACCTGTCAATTATGACAAATTTGAATATCTGATGACCATTATGTTTTCCCACTTATTTTACATGTTAAATGCAGTAAGTGGACATTAATAAATTAAATATAATGTTTTGAACTTTGACTTTTTTATCCAATTTGTAGCCTTTTTTGTCCTAATGACAGATCCTAGTAATAAAGAGGATTTGTAGAACTAAGCATGCTGCAATTAAAAAACTGTTTGAAAATTAATGGAGACCTGAGTTTTATCCAAACATCCAAATGAATACATCTATACTTCTAAAATAAAGAGGTCCAATTTGTTAGCCAGCATGAAGTTAGAAAGACAAATCAAAGAATTCAACTTTATGTATAAAATAGTGTTGATTAAAAATTACTCCATTCCAGGTTCTTTTGTTTTCAATACAATAAATTTTACAAAAAATTAACAAGTTCCTGGTTCAATCAAATACCAATAGTATATGTCACATGTAGTTTTGGATATAGTAAGAAAACCAGTAGGAGTTTAAACAGAAAGATTTTGAATGCAGAGATAACCGAGTGAGTTGACAGTGCACCTCATAATCACCATAACTTGATCATTTAACAATACCAAGACTATAGAAATCATGGCCAAAAATATGGCTTTTGTGTCCTAGTTTTTATTAATGAAGAGTAAAAATTCAGACTTACATTTAAACACTAAGTATTATGATGGAAATCTACATAAATATATTATTTTTTTCTCTGTCTTTTAGGTACAGGTTGCACGCATTCAGGTAAATCTCGGATATATAAAATACATTACAGCGTTACCGATATTGCCAATGGTAATTGGAATTTTAGGTGGTCTCCTTGTTGTGGCTGTTGTTTTAGGTTCAGCATTAGTTTGTGTATCTAGACGCAAGAGGAAAATAGCAGAGAAAAACTTCCAAATGGAGTTAGTAAATATGGAAGATAAAATCAGAGAAACCAGTAGAGAGGGTAAATTGAAAATGCTTTATATGTAATATTACTTATATTTGCATATTTATATATATGTCTTTGAAATTGTCAGATAACAATTTTATACAACTGTTAAAAGACAAAAAAATATTGTGTCAGTCTGTCCATCAATTCAACCACATAACATCAAGCATGCAGTAACAAATCCTTACCAATTTTTACATGTAAAATTTTTTTGTAAGGTTTCGGGATATTACTTGCAAACTTTATATTTTTGATGATTTTGGATTAGCCATTCCAAAGTTACTGAACTTTTATAATTGAATAAACGAAGCAGTTTTATGCCCCGATTTAGAGGCATTATGTTTTTCTGTCTGTTTGTCCCGCTTCAGGTTAAAGGTTTAGGTCAAGGTAGTATTTGGTGAAGTTGAAGTCCAATCAACTTAAAACTTAGTACACATGTGATATGATCTTTCTAATTGTAATAATGCCAAATTAGAGTTCTGACCCCCTATTTCAATGTCCATTGAACATAGAAAATGATATTGCCTGTTGGGCACCTGTATTCTATGGACACATTCTTGTTTTAAATGTCTTAAAAAAACTCAGGCATACTTTCAAAAACCTTGTGAGTTTTTCTGTTTACACACTGTTCTATTCATTTATTGCAAACCCAATGAAAGTTTACCATAGATTCACCTGATAGTTACCTATCCATTCAAACTTTTGGCAGTTCTATTGTCCCATTGAACAAATACAACACCTATTTTTCTCTGTGTAGGTTATTCACTAGGACCTTTAAATTTCTTCTAAGAGAAATCTACCACTCATTGATTAATCTACCTGAGTAAAAATTTATCTGCTAAATAGATGGAAATATCATGTTAACCATTAAAAAACAAAATCAAGTTATCAAAGTGCAAGGTGATAATATAAAGCATATGTTACTTACAATCAAATAAGACTTCATTGCTATTTTGATAATCCAGCTAAAAATTTCTGTTCATATTTTTATTGTAAAGAGTCAATTGACAGGTGAGAGGTAGTATTTTTTGTTAAAATTTTCATGTCAGTCTTACCCTTACCATGAACAGTTGTCAACTGGATGTAATTAGAATTTTCCTAAATTCTGATTGAAATGGTATTTTAAAATAATTTTACATTTATTAATGAACTGAAAATATTTATTTCAGAATTTGCTGATGCTCAAATGACTATTCGAGACATTAAATCCGATTTAGTAACATCACGAGTGCCGTACTGTAATTACCAGTCATATGCCTTCCATCAACTGTTCCCTAACCAAGATATGGACACACATCCAATTCTATTTGAACCAATGGTAAGTAGCATGTGCTCATAGGTAGCTATTTATTTGCCAAAGTTTTTTGAAAATTTTACAAAACCACAAAATCGATTATTCACAAAAATACAAAATTTCTTCAATCCATGAAAATTGGTACTAATAAGAATAAATGAATCTAACAGTACATACTTCTATTATCTTTATTTGTAGGTAACAGACGACAACAGAAGGAAAGTACAGAAAGCTATGGATATGTTTGACAAGCTTATGACTAATAAACTCTTTATGAAATCACTCGTGCAAACATTAGAAAGTCAGAATAAACTCACACCACAAGACAAGTAAGACTATTATAGAGAACTTTTTTTATTTTTTTTAAACTATGCAAATTTAGAAAAAGGTTTGATACAGAATTTTATTGAAAGGTGAATAGCAGGTTATGAAAAAACCGACATGAAAAAACATCGGACATTCAAAAGTTTTTCATGCAAAGATATTTTTTAAAGATTACTCACTGAAGTACATTACAGAATTTATCTGAAAGTTTTCATGTAAAAACACAATTGATCTTTTACAAAAAATTGAATCAAATCATGTAAAAACATAAATACTGAGATAATAAAATAAGGAGATGTTATAATGTTATAAGTATGATTGCCAATGAGACGTTACTATCCACCAAAATTCAAATGCAGTGGATGAAAGCATTCATAGGCAACCTATACAATAGCCTTCAACAATGAGAAAAACACAAACCGTATGGTAAGCTATAAAAGACTGCAACAAAAATATGAAACAATTTAAATAAGAAAAATATAGGCCAAATAAATTTGATACAAAACAATTAAAGAAAAAAAACCCAAATATAACAGACATGAACCAACAACAACCACAACCACTGGCACTACAAACATAAGAGTTTATTTAAAAGTTCACCTAAATTACTGAAATATGTTACATTAAAGGTGTTCATTTTAAAACTTTTTTTTTAATTAAATAAAATATTTAAGTTTATCAGATGTATTTAGTCTGAAACTTAGTATCAGGTTTTCAGCATATTGGTACTTTCAAGTATGACCAGCAAGTCCCAAGCTTTTTGTCAAGGGACTCACCTACAAAAAGGCTTCGTATTGTGTTAAGCAGCTTATATTCTACAATATCAATATGATGAAAATTTGATAAAAGTCTATAGGAGATGCCACACTTACATAATATAATATCAGTTGACATCTTTAACTAACCCACAGTATGAACTGCCTGACTAACTGGATGTTTTTATCTCCAAAGCTAAAAAAGTGATTAAATTATGATCAATAATAAAAAAAAAATGAATAACTCAAGACAGCCATTTGTTTGTTTTTCCAAGTACCAGTAGATTTTTTAAAAAGTCGTATTTTTTTTTTGACAGAGCCATGTTTGCTTCATTACTGTCAGTCTGTTTGATTGGAAACATGAAACTTTTCTATCAGTAAGTATACATTTAAATGGATATTTGTAGCAAATTTAAAAAGAAAAGAACTCTGAAAAATTTAAAGACCCTGGTATACTGAAATCAGTCTATATACTGATAGATTATGGAATTGAAATTCATGTTATTATGTAATATTAGCAAAAACAGATTGCCACACTCCTAGTTCCCCCTAAAAGACGATAAAAGAACATGCATTCAGGCTAGGGTAATATTGAAATTTATTTTTCTTTCCCAGTATTATATTACAAATTTTGTAAATTGGTAATGTTTTATCGATTTAAAGAAGAGTTGTAGCCAGTTAATTTCATTTTAATTTGATATTTATGGATTTTTAACCGGATTTTTGTGACAAAAATGTCGGTTATTGATTTGGGGATGTACGGCGGGCGGGCGGGCGGCCGGGCGGCCGGGCGGCAATCAAATGTTGTCCGTGCATTAACTCATGAACCGTTCAACCAAAGCTTTTAAAATTTTAATATGTTGTTACTGACAACTAAATGAAGGTCAAGTTCAATAATGGCGATTTTGACTTTTACCGTTCAGGAGTTATGGTTCTTGAAAGATTGAAAAATGGAGTTTCCAGATGAACTGTTCTACCAAAGCTTCCCAAATTTTAATATGTTGTTAACGATGACAAAATGGAGGTCAAGTTCAATAATGACGATTTTGACTTTTACGGTTCAGGAGTTATGGTTCTTGAAAGTTTGAAAAATTGAGTTTCCAGTCGTGTCCGTGCATTTACGCATGAACTGTTCAACCAAAGCTTTTAAAATTTTAATATATTGTTACTGATGACAAAATGGAGGTCAAGTTCAATAATGACGATTTTGACTTTTACCGTTCAGGAGTTATGGTTCTTGAAAGATCGTAAAATGGTGTTTCCATTCACGTTGTTGCATTTACTAATGAACCATTCAATCTAAGCTTTTCAAATTTTAATATGTTGATACTGACTACAAAATGGAGGTCAAATTTGATATTGACGATTTTCACTTTCAGCATTCATCAGTTATGGTTCTTGTGATATTGCCAGGACACAAATAAATGTTAATAAATCCGGTTTGCTGTCGTTGTGACAGCCTCTTGTAATGTGTGTAATACACTATCCGTGGTGTTAAAAAGCATTTTTTCAACAAATTTAATTATATATGTTCTGTTTTCAACATGAGGATTATAATTTATATGTTGTTGTTTTTTCAGATTGATTAATAGTTTACTCATAGACATGATAAAATCAGCAACCAAAAAGCAACAAAAAGTTCTTTTCAGAAGGTAATTAACTTTGATAGTTTCTTACTTTATAATATTGTAATTCTATCAATTGAAGTGGTGATTGTGTGGTAGGGTTGATTCTAATCAAATTTATGATTTTCATTGATGATACATTATAAAATTCATAAAAAAAAAAAAAACACTATGTCGAATCCAGAAATATTATTTATTTCTTTCAAAAATTTAAGCAGAATACATGTCCCTCAGAGATATGACAACATGCATCAACCAAAAATTTTAATGTTATCTCAATTAAATGTACTAAAAATTTAGTAGGTAGTTTTTGATGAAGTTGAAGTCCAATCAACTTGAAACTTAGTACAAATGTTCCCTATGATATGATCTTTTTAATTTTAATGCCTAATTATATTTTTTACCCATTTTCACGGTCCATTGAACATGGAAAATGATAGTGCGAGTGGGGCATCCGTGTACTTTGGACACATTCTTGTTTAGTCTGTGTGTCCATTTCGTCCGTTTGTTTGTTTGTTAATTGTTCATTCCTTCTTTTGTCTATTTGTTTGTCCGTCTGTTTGTTTGTGTTTGTTCATCTGTCTTGTTTAGGTTAAATTTTTTGGTCAAGGTAGATTTTGATGAAGTTGAAGTCCAAACAACTTGAAACTGTGTACACACATGTTCCCTATGATATGCCAAACTAGAGTTTTTTCACAGTCTACTGAACATAAAAAAATGATAGTGCATGATGGGCATCCAAGTACTATCAACACATTCTTGTTAATAGTCTTCAATGATTATTATTTATGCCTCAAATGTTTTGTCTTGAGTGTTCTTTGTGCAGGTTATACTAGAAACATGTTTCTTTGTTTCGGGTTCTTACATTTATAGGTTTGAAGTTAACCTAATTGTTTGCAATAATGAATTGTAGATTAAGTCAATTTACAAGAGTATAGAGGTTTTCACATGAATGAGGAAACATATTGTATTTGTATGCCAATTTATTTACAGCATTAAGAATAGAGCCCCTCCCCCTAAATCCCCTTGAATGACAGTGTAAATAATGTGTTGGAATCAAGACCAAATTCAGAACCAATGCAGAATTTAGTATGTGACATACTCTGTTTGGAATGCTGTTCAGAAACCAGTGAATACAGTTGGTAGTTAAAAAAAACTACATGTTTGGGGAAAGAACCACAGTTTTAAATGTTTAGTTTTTCATATTACACAATACATCATTTGTCTGAAAATAATATCTGCCAAACTCTGAAAAAATGCTTTCCTTAATTGTTGCAATTAGTAAAAAAAAATATGAACATATGTTTATCAATTAAGACATACATAAAATGCTTCTTCATATTGTAGATTCGAGTCAATTACACAGAGACTTGTGGTACACTGGTTGGCATTATCATTGTTTGATCACTTGAAGGTAATTTCTAATATTTTGTTACTGAAGATCATACATTAAATAATAATAATGATAATAATGATTTATTTTATTATAGTGTCACATATTTGATCAAACATATATATATACACAATTAAAGGTTTCTTTTTAGTGCTGCTATGTTCACTTTTGTAACAGTGTCATCAGTATTGGGTAAATACTTTAAAAATTAAATTGTTAACAGGATGTATATGTATATTGTATTGTGGATTCATTTTATGCCTGATAGATGGGTTGCTGTCTATTTGGATAATTTCTCATCAGAATTTATACACAATAATATGTTGGTCCAGTCATTTCAGTAAAAACAAATATATATGAAAAAAATGATTTTACTTTACAGAAAAATGGAGGTATGCAGCTGTTTATGTTGTACAAAGCCACACAAACTGTGATAGAAAAAGCTCCTATCGATGCTGTAACAATTCTTTGTAAAAACACACTCGCTGAAGAAAGACTACTGAAAAACAGGGTGGAACATGAAATATTGGTATATTACATTTATTCTATATCTATGTTTTGAATTGATTATAAGTCAATCATGAAGTGTACACAAAAAATGCAATATTTTTCCAATTTTAACCCTTGGTATACAGGTGTGAATCTAGCCAATTTGAAAGGGTGTTTTAACCCCAGAACACCATGAAAGTTTACATATGAAACATTTTCTTTTTTCTTGTGACAAAAAGTTCTTGTTATGTTTGAAAATGTTGGTAGAATGAATACAGTTTCTATATGCACATTTTGTTTTTATAAAGAAGCTCTTTTTTACATGTACACAAATTATGTGAAACTTTTAGATTTAATTGTTTTCATTTTGGAAAAATACATCAGGTTTATAACAATTCGCCTTTTCAGAATCTAATGCATTCTGGGTAATATTTTCAAAAGCGTTCACCAAAGCATCATGATTGGTTAAACACGTCCTAAACAATGGAAATTCAACCAATGACGTGACGTTATTTTTATTTTGGGGTACAAACAATTGAATTACCCACAGTCCTTTAGTTTCTGAAACGGCCAATTAAAGCTTTATATGGAAAAATATCTTTATATATTTGGTTATTCTGTTTAAAAGCTGCAGATATTTATCATTTTCTTATCTTTCCACTAGTAAGAAAGATTATTCTAAAATGAAAGTCATGTTTTGCCCACCATGGTGATATTCAATATATAAAGTTTCAATTTCCTGTTATAGACTTTAGATATTGACCTGAATGGAAACAGTGACCAGAGGATACCAGTTATTGTCCTAGATTGTGACACAATAACACAGGTCAAAAAGAAATGTTGTACAGCTATATACAAAAACCAACCAGCATCAGAAATACCCACCCCAGATGAACTGGAATTAGGTGTGTATTCCATACTGTTATTGCATTGTGTTGGATTATGATATCTTTGCAGAGAGTATTTGGTGGGGCCATGATGGTGCACCCAACTCTGATATTAATTGACTAGAATTTTCAGTTTTCTTTACAAGCACTCAGGCTAATTACTTCACATTGAGAATTGGGTAACCAAGGAAAAAATTGTGGGTTAATTTAATTTTTTGACTTGCACCTTTTTAAATGTTTAACAGCTTCAGGTAACTGGTATAGTAAGTAGTCCTTAATGAGTTATCAGACCATTAAAAGAACAAGGATATATTCTTATGGAAGGCCATATGTACAAAAATATCTGAAATTCTTAATTTTCATCTTTTTATCTTAATAAATCTGTACCTAAAATAAAAAATAACCACGATGGGGAAATAATTTAGCAACCCTTAACATTGGAACAGTGGGAGGTCTTAAGCAAATAATTGTAACTAATTGCTGATAAAAGTGAAACTATTTGTAAAGATTTATGCAATTGGTGATTAATTAGGAACAGAAATAGACCAGAAATTCATACAATTGATGAACAGCTAGGTATTCATGTGGTTGAATTAAAATGCGATTATTTGTGATCTATCGAAAAACCTGATTTAGTTCCTATAATGATTTTAATGTTTACAGAATGGCATGCTGGGAAAAGTGGAAAATTGACATTACAGGACATTGATAACATCAGTGACCGTAGCAACGGAATGATACGTCTGAATACCCTTAAACATTACATGGTGAAGAATGGAAGTGTAATGGCCCTGATGTATAAAGAATCATCAGGTCCAGATGATGACATATATGGTAAGAATTTGTAATGATCAATGCTCCTATAAATGAGATAGAAAAAAATGGTATCTTTATTTTGTATGCCCCATCTTAAAATTATTTATGAGAAACCGTATTGTGTACATACATAAATTGGCCATGGAACCTAAAGTGTGCATGTTTGTAAATATAGCATGAATAGATAGACAAAATTTATATAACATTGATGTATTCTCCGTGTATTCTTCATATTAATATTTATACCCCACGCAACAAAGTTGTGGAGGGTATAATGTTTTTGACCCGTCCGTCCGTCAGTCAGTCCGTCAGTCCTGTTTCTTGTCATCGCAACTTCTCTCAAACCACACAACAGAATTTCACGAAACCTTTTCAGATAATAAGGACATGCTATGTATTTGTGCATATCGACGGGAGATTGCGATTCAATTTTTTTTCTAGGAGTTACGCCCCTTTGAACTTATTTCCTTTAATGTACTACTGCAACAGTTTGTCATCGCAACTCCTCTCAAACCACACTACAGAATTTCACGAAACCTTTTCAGATAATAAGGACAAACTATGTAGTTGTGCATATTGACGGGAAATTGCGATTCAATTTTTTTTCTAGGAGTTACACCCCTTTGAACTTATTTACTTTAATGTACTACTGCAACAGTTTGTCATCGCAACTCCTCTCAAACCACACAACAGAATTTCACGAAACCTTTTCCGATAATAAGGACATACTATGTAGTTGTGCATATCGACGGGAAATTGCGATTCAATTTTTTTTCTAGGAGTTACGCCCCTTTGAACTTATTTCCTTTAATGTACTACTGCAACAGTTTGTCATCGCAACTCCTCTCAAACCACACAACAGAATTTCACCAAACCTTTTCAGATAATAAGGACATACTATGTAGTTGTGCATATCGATGGGAAATTGCAATTCAATTTTTTTTCTAGGAGTTACGCCCCTTTGAACTTATTTACTTTAATGTATTACTGCAACAGTTTGTCATCGCAACTCCTCTCAAACCACACAACAGAATTTCACGAAACCTTTTCAGATAATAAGGACATACTATGTAGTTGTGCATATCGACGGGAAATTGCGATTCAATTTTTTTTCTAGGAGTTACGCCCCTTTGAACTTATTTCCTTTAATTTACTACTGCAACAGTTTGTCATCGCAACTCCTCTCAAACCACACAACAGAATTTCATGAAACTTTGTAGATAATAAGGACATACTATGTAGATGTGCATATCAACAGGAAATTACGGTTCAATTTTTTTTCTAGGAGTTATGCCCCTTTGAACTTATTTGCCTCAATGTACTTCTGCAACAGTTTGTCATCTCAACTCCTCTGAAAACACACTACAGAATTTCATGAAATTTTGTAGATAATAAGGACATACTATGTATATTGACAGGAAATTATTATTCAATATTTTTTCTTATACAATTTTTTTTTCTTATACTTATTTAATTTCTCCAATGACAATGTGGGGACGTGGGGTATGTGAGCGTGCTCACTAAGGTTCTTTAATTATTTTAAGTATCTAGTTTAATTGAACACATTACACAGAGAAAAACTACAATTTCAATACCCTTGAAAATTGAAACTGCTTAACCCAATTACAAGAAAATTGGTAAGGAGAAATTGAGTCTGCTGTAAGAAGATTTTTCTTTCTTTCCTCCTTTTAAAATAAGTTTTACTTATGTATGTGGCCTATTTTAGTGAATCAAGGGGGTACTATTGCTGCTGATGATATAGAAGATATGGGTAAGATTTGATATGCATGCTTCTTTGGTCATGCTTTAAGATCTGTGAATGAATTAAATTGAATGTATTTAGGAGACTTGCATTGTCTTAATGAAAGTCATGCTTAGATCTATTATTTCTATATGAGTATGTGAGATCTTCAGTTGGAAATAACACAAACTCTTGTATAGATGAACCAAGCTTGTATAAATGGCTGTAAAAATACACACACTTGAAACTTTTCATTCTGGTGATAAGGGAGGTTTAAGGGAGATAACTGTTTTAATGTATGGAATATATACCGGTAGTCAGTTTCATCAATGTTTCTAAGTATAAATGTGAAACTGAACTCATACCAGTGATTTTTTCAAGAGTTATTTCCCTTAACAAAAGGTTTGCTAGTAAAGAATATAATGAATAGTTATAATTGAAAAAACAGGGCCTTAACTTTCATGAATGGAATTTGCTATTTTGCCTCGTCAATTTCTTTAGCTATAATTTCTTTCTTTTGTCAGTTCAGTGCATGAGACAAGTATGGATAAAAACACTCATAAGTGACTGAGTCATACCTTCATTGATGACTTATAACTTTGGTAACGGAACAGTGTTTCTTTTTCAATACTTCCCAAGAGTCATATACAGCATGAATGACTGTAAATGGATGTATAATTATATCAAACCCTTAACTTTTAGCTGTATTCCTGTGGACATAAGGTAACTGATAAAGCTGTTATTTACATGACCAAATTACTGCAAAGAAACTAATCTTTGCCTATTTTGTCTGAGTAAAAAATAAAGTGAATTGTCTTGAATATCGAACTTGGTTCCTTATGTAAATGAAAACATGAGGAAAATAAAAAAAATTCGAATACAACTTGCTGCAAAATTGCCAGATAATTAAATGCTAAAAAATCTAAAAATTTGTTGGTTAACAGTTTTGTCTGTAAAATGTGTGGGACTAGGTGATATTTTACAGAGTGGCTGTTTTATGCATTAATGAATGGTTGCATGTACACGTTTCTTTTTTCCTTCAGTTCCTAATTCCTTTTTAGCGCACCTGGCCTAAAGGGGTTTGATCTTGGCATTGATCTATATCATGTATATTTGTACTGTTTATGATTTTGCTGTTTGAAGTATACAGTATAACATCTGACATTATGATGTTGGAGAACAAATTATGTCATTTCAACTGACTAGCACTGGTACTTTGAAGTTAGTTGAATCCATATTTATTATTTGAATTATGACAAATATAAAGTAGGTAATGATAAGTAACAGCAATTGATGATTCATAGCTTCATTTGAATTATCATTTATTGAAGTCATGGCCCGACTTGATGTCAGCTTATGATATTACGAAATATCAAGTCTTTTAAATTAAACCTATAATTATGCTTTCAATCATCTTTTTAAATGTTGAGGGTGAGTGTCAATGTAAATTAAAAAACTTGATATTTCAATAAATCATAAGCCTAGAAATTTCAAGGAAAATACAAATAACTGATCAGATAACGATGATCTGGTTATTGGTAACAGATAACAGATAACAGATAATATTCAGACACTATATTAATAGTGTGGCACTATCAATCCATCATTCTGCCTCTCAAGAAGGGGCAATTAACTATTGAAAAAATCTTAAAGAAATAAGAATTTTGAAATATTTTACTAAATAAAATTGAGAATGGAAATGGGGAATGTGCCAAAGAGACAACAACCCGACCATAGAAAAAAACAACAGCAGAAGGTCACCAACAGGTCTTCAATGTAGCGAGAAATTCCCGCACCTGGAGGCGTCCTTCAACTGGCCCCATGCAATTGTATTAGGATGTAAGAAAGATTGGGATTAATAAGTAAAATATTACTGTAAAACCTATGGAAAGGATAGAGGTTACCAATATTATGGTAAAGGTGAAAGATCTGTAATAGTTTATTGAAGATTTATAATTACCAATCAATGTCATTCATCGTTTTTATTTATCTCTAGAAAATAATTATTTTTGGTTACAACAACTTAAAGGTAAATAAAAGTGTGTAAAAAGAGTTTTCTCACTCATTTTAACTCTTTAACAAGATTTTTGACTAACAAACTGAAGTTTTGAAAACTGTTTCACTTTTAGCCATTGCACACTTTGTTGAGCATTTCTACAAGATACTGTATCTTTTTTTCTTGCTGATAGATTCTTTTGCTAGTTGTAGTTTGTAATAGAAAATCCATAAATTTATGTTCCTTTTGTCTTTGATATTACAGAAATATATGTGATTCAAGAAAAAATATCAATATTTATAATTAAACATCATGAATTTTTCATCATGTAGACATCTGGGTGAAGTTTCTGAATTTACAATAGCTTGTTTTAGTGTGGCTGTACTGAAGGATGTACGTTAGTCAGATGATAAAACTGACTATAACAAACACATTATGGATTTGAACATTTAGCTCTAATTTACCTTTAACTAAGGTTGTATAAGCTCCTTTAACTCGAAAGGAAAAGAAAAAAATTGATGCTTTCTGTAACAATAACGTTATCTTATCGATGATTTTATTTAATTAATTACATTTGATATACTTTTTTTAATAGTGAAAGTGTGCAGGTCTTTCAAAGTGTCAAAAAAGAGAGATGTTAAAAAAAAAAAAAAAAATTAAAAACCCTGGAAGCATTCGAAAATTTCCAACTTTTTGCTTGATTAAAAAGTCCATTATTATATGTATCCCTGGTCCTATTTAAGCCATATTTCAGATAAGTTTGACATTTCTTTTTAAATAATGCTTTGCTCTTATATTAACTGTACATTTATATCAGGGAAATAATGTTTTAACTTTTAAAAAAAAACCTAGTTTCAACTTTTTTTGTAAAATTCAAAACTTTTAACCATAATAATACAGTGCTAAACATGCACACACATAAAGTTGAGGTTTAAAGAATTGAGAGTAGAGGAATATCATAAATCCTGAGATCCAGATCATGAGCTTACAGCCTTAATGTAATAGATATAGGAAGATGTGGTATAAGTGCCAATGAGACAACTCTCCATCCAAGTCACAATTTATAAAAGTAAACCATTATAGGTCAAGCTATGGTCTACAACACAGAGCCTTGTCTCACACTGAACAGCAAGCTATAAGGGGCCCCAAAAATTACTAGACGTGTAAAACCATTGAAATGGGGAAACCAATCTATATAAAAAGAGAGAAATGAGAAACGCTTTTGAACCACATAATAAGACGACAACCACTGCACATGACTTCGGTCAGGTGCAAACAATTGCAGCGGTATAATAAACGTTTAAATGGTACCAAACCTTCTTTTGGCTGTCAAAAAATTACACGGTTTTTCATATAACATAGTAAACACGTAACTGAAACTTGATTGACTTTATCCTATATTTCTGTTAGTTTTCCCCACCTTTTCTCATATTTCAAGCAGGTAAATGTGGCATCACATCCCATGACCTTGTATATAGGAAATGACCCCCTGAGGTTTTTTAGTGTTAACTGAACATCTGTATAGTATGATTTTTAAGTTTGTTGCTTGTTTTATGTGTAAAATTAAGAATATTATTTTATCCTTTGAACTATTTACAAAGCAATATTTTATCGACTAAGCTAGATTATTTTTTAATGCTTATGAATACTAACAATACTTTGCAAAATCATCTACTGGTTAAGAACTTGTGTTTGCTGTTCAAATTCAAAATCATAACATTTTCAGGAATGCATCAAAATTATTGATACTTAAAGATAAGAACGTAATTGTGATTTTTATTTAGATACATAATAGGATCAAAGTACAAGTTTCTGTTAAAAAAAAGTTGCCTTTACAATTTTGTCAAATAAATATAGAACTATATGAAAGATAGATAACAAAAATAATGTTTTGAATGTTTTGATATTGCATGGTATATGTAATTGTATTTTTAAAATTTAAAAATACTATGAAATATATTAAAATTTTTTTTAGTATGTAGCCTATGAAAAGACATAGAGAGAATACAAAATACATAGGAAAAGTAACGATCACAATGCAACAATAAGTAATCAAATTAATCATATTTATAATTGTGGTTTTTTTCTTTAGAGAACCAACATGTACAAGGAATGGTTCCTACAAGTACAGACCATGTCAAACTATTGATGCCAGAGACAGCAGCAGACAATCAGGATCTCAAATGGCATTTGGTTAGTGTACTAGTGTATCATTATAATGATCAAAAATCGGAACATAGACCAAAATCACAGGTTATGATGTTCCGTTACAAATGCATTATTAAAACTAGATATCATAATCTATACAAGGAAGTTTGGTAAATAATTTTTTATACTTTGCCAAAATAGAGTTTATACATTTTTATTATTTTAAAAATTATAGTAAAAAGAACTAGCCACCAGGGCAAGCTTTGCAAATTCTTGTAAGCGCAGCATAGTTAAGTCCAACTTTGCTCAATAATCAAGCTTTTTCACATGTTCATACTGACATGAATATCTTAGATGAATCCCATGTTTCTCCCATCTTCCCATGATTTTTTGGTTAAATCTGCAATATTATTTATTTTCTAATGAAGGTCGCTTGTTCCAAAAACAATCGTGATGTAGAAAATTTTCCTGAGAAAGTAAGTTTTTCATTCCAGACCAGATCATTTGAAGATCTAAAAAGTTTGATTCTTTTAACAAAGTATCTAGTAATTCAAATTAAGCTTGAAGCATATTTCAAAAGTGAAAATTTGCATGCCACTGTTAAGGTTATGCAACTACTGCTTGCATTTAGGCATGAATAAAAAGGGTGATATAGCAATATTAATCAAAATTTGAACTAAACATGAAATGCTCTTTACGCTTTTGATGTAGGCCTTCTACACAACAAATCCAAATTTACCTGCTTTTTGGGGGTATTTTTAAGTATTGAGAAAAACCCCAGCATGCCATGTGTTCTGTTTTAAATTATTGGAGATCTGACAACTTCCTTAGAAGACAATCTCAACTAAGTTAAAAGAAAACAACCTCAATTAAGTTAAAGTACGACAATCCCAGTTTAGTTAAAAGTAGACAATCTTTATTTAGTTAAAAAGTAGACAATCTCAATTTAGTTTAAAGATTACAATCTCAATAGGTAAAAGTAATCCACCTTAAACACATTTTGTTATCAGACTGCAAATACTAGGCTAGTATTCAATCAATTCCGCAAAAATAAATTTTGGAAAATTAGCTTTCAATATTTTTGACTTATCTTTTATATTATGATTTACGTATCTATTGAACTTTTGAAATCTACAGTGAATTATTGTACTCTATGGAATCAATACACCTTATCGCTATTTAGTCCAATCCGGGGAAAAAGTCATTTACACAACTTCCTGTTTGGGTCATGCCGCCAAAAATAGAGGTCATCAGTAGTGAGCTGAGGGAGGAAAAACTTTAGAAAGCGACCATTAAGAAACTTTGATAGAGTATGATCCACTTTTTCAAAATTAAAATTGAAGTAAAAAAATATTTTGTTTGAAGTATTTACAGTAGTTTAAACAGGTCTCATTAAAAAGTATCATGCATGGTGCATTGTTTAAACAGGGTCCCAGATAGCTTCAACTGGATGAAAAAGTTGTGTAGTTTTAGATCTTATCCGAAATGGAATAAATAGCGATTAGGTGTATAAAATGTTTCAGAGCTCGGCTTTAAAAGCTTAACTCACTATTTAAACTGCTTTTGGGGTGAAGGAAAACAAATTTCTTATGTGCATCCTGCCAGAATCAACTGAAATATTGAGATTTTCCAATTCCTTTATACATGGACTGTCTGTATATATGTGCTGAAAAAGAATGTTTTTCACATATACATTTTTTCTAACATCAGGTATGTTTTGACCAATCAGAATTGCTAATTAGTTTGTTTGAGATTTTGTTACTGTCATGTATCAAACACTTAATTTAGATAAGATTAACAGAAATTATTAAACATTGTTGTGAGGTTGATACATTGAAACAGTACTGAATGAAAATTAAATGATAGAAAATATCATTTTATTGAAAGTTTTGAAAATAAAGAATTCAAACATTATCATACCAGATATTATATCAAATTTTTCATTTCAGTCAAATTTACCAGATGAAGAAAAATCCAACAAAGAACATGAAATAGGAGAAATATTTCTCAACAGATTATTCCATACAAAGGTAAATTTTGTCACTTTCAGTGAATGTATGCAGGTAAATGTTGTCTTGGTCTATGACTGTGTACAGGTAAATGTTGTCTTGGTCTATGACTATACAGGTAAATGTTGTCTTGGTCTATGACTGTACAGGTAAATGTTGTCTTGGTCTATGACTATGCAGGTAAATGTTGTCTTGGTCTATGACTGTGTACAGGTAAATGTTGTCTTGGTCTATGACTATACAGGTAAATGTTGTCTTGGTCTATGACTGTGTACAGGTAAATGTTAACTTGGTCTATGACTATACAGGTAAATGTTGTCTTGGTCTATGACTGTGTACAGGTAAATGTTGTCTTGGTCTATGACTATATAGGTAAATGTTGTCTTGGTCTATGACTGTACAGGTAAATGTTGTCTTGGTCTATGACTATACAGGTAAATGTTGTCTTAGTCTGATTGTGTACAGGTAAATGTTGTCTTGCATGGTCTATGACTGTACATTAGTGAAGTTGTATTGGTCTATGACTGTGTACAGGTAAATGTTGTCTTGGTCTATAATTGTGTACTGGTAAATGTTGTCATGGTCTGTTTCTGTGTACATGGAAATGGTTTCTTGATTATAATAATAATAATAATATAATAATAATTCTTTATTTAAAGAGGGTTACACAGTTAGCTGTAAAGCTAATCTTCCCTGAGGCCCTCATGAAATACAATGAAATATAACAAACAATTACAAAATATCAAACAGACACACATACATGAATAATGAAATAAAAAATTGCTATATGAAATAGATTGTTGTTGTCTTCATCTGTTTCTTTGTACAGGTCAATTTTGTGGTAATCTGTGTACACTCAGATACTAGTCATCTGAATAAGTGACTGGATATTGAAATGTTTCTTAGAGAGGAAAATTGCACTCTTACAACAAAAACTATAACCTATAGAGATATATATTATATACTTTCAGCTGAGATCCACTTGAATAATTTTAGCTGTTAGATTTCAACTAACTTTTATACAATATTTCAAGTTGTCAGAGAAATAAATTACATTTACTACAGCAGTTGTCTTTTTATTGCCAACTAATATTTTCTATTATTACAGCTGATATTAAGAGACTACATTGAAGCCTGTTTTGAGGGGATTACTGATTCTCAGTCCTTGTCAATACCTGTACGGTACTTTCTGTGTATGATTGACAAGCAGGGGAAGGAAGTGGGCGTTGATGGAGATATTCTACAATCTTGGAAGAGCGAATGGTAATTTCTTGAGCTTTTCATGGATATCTTCAAGATTTAATGTCAATTTTTTTATAGAAAATATACTGTTCTGATATGAAACCAGAAAATTCATGATTCTACAAACTATCACTCTCATTTAAATACATTGACATTAAGAAATGAAAGAGCGTTTACAATAAATGATTGATAATAGACTCACCTTTTTCACTGATTGTTTATTTTTGCTCTATATTCCTTGGATGTTGTCGCATGTACATTTGTCTCTATCATTCTTTTTTATTTGGACTGTAAAAAGCTGCAGAGCATAGATCTGACAAAAAAAATTCCCCCTCCACCAAAAAAAAAGTTTTATTGATTCAAATTAAAATTTATAATAGATAGGTAGAAACAGTTATTGGTATTACCCTGTGATGGATGTGGTTCAGGCTCTTTAAAGAGCTTTTTGTTCCATTTCATTTCTATGAAATTATTTCTTTCGTTTTAGCTATGCAACTAGAGTTTGGGCTTCATTGATAGCCAAGCCTCAGATATTGTTTGATGTCAATGTACCAAGTCATGTGGAACCATGCATGGATATCCTTAAACAAGTATTCATTGACAGCTTTACACAATGTCCTCAGCATGTCACAAAGGTTGGTAGACAGTTACAAATAACAAAAGATTAGGTTCAATGTATATATATACTGCACCACGTAAAATGACATGTCACTCAGCTAGAAAGGGTGTGTTTATGCTTTTGTACCATTTTAGATTTTTGTATACAGGTAAATTATTTCTTTTTGGAGAAAGGTGAATCATATGAAATAACGATTAATGAAATTCACCTGTAATTTGAGTTATAGTCAATCTAGTATACCGGTACATTAACCTCCTCATGTAAATAGTAAATCAAGAAAAAGATCAAACTCGAGGGGCATTGGATTTGTATTAATCAGACTTTAAAATAACCTTCTATGTCTTGTAACTATATTATCCTATATGTTTGTGTCTTAATATTTATGTCATAACATTTGTGAATTTGTGTAGTAATTGTTTGTATAATATTTATTCCTGCTGCATCTGTTCTGTTCTGTTCTGTTCTGTTTGTTAATGTGATATGTATATGTCTTGTGCCTTTTGTTACAGTGTGAACTAATCTAAGAGAGTAAAAATCTTTATATTGAACTGAAGACAAAAGGTCAAAATTAAAAATTAAAAATATAATTATTTCTTCAAAAGCACTAAATAAATATAGATGAACAGTGATTTACAACAAAGGAAATAAGACATGTTTGACATAATTTCATTGAGTTGTGTATCTTATCTTTAATATGGGTGGTTGGATATCCGCTTCTGTATTGGAATAAAACATGAATTAGATTTTTCAAATATTGGAAAACAATAAACACTGGAAAGTATAATACTTCATAAAGTAAAATTGAAATTTAATAATGACCTAGTCATACTGCTTCTGTAGCTAGATACCAATACATGGCAAAGGTATTTACAACTGTACATCAGGGAATACCATGACATCATGTTACTATAGCTTTTCCTGTTGATACAAATTTATTGATGATAATTATTTTGAACTAGGTGCACTTCTCCAGGTCAAAAGGACAAAGGGTAAATCAGTCTTTGCAAACTTGTGCAAAATTCCACTGCAGAAATAATTATAAGCTATAATAAGCAATCTTCTATCACTTAAGAACTAAAAGAAGATTTTGTAAGTTTGAAGTGAAATGAATGCAAGTTGTGTTGCCAATGCACATTTTGCACGAAATGGGCAAAGTTGCTTGCTTTTGTATCACTTAAAATGTTATAAAATCTGTTATCAGTTCTTTGATTTACAATCAACAAGAATTAATATAACATTTCTAAATAAAAAAATAAAGATATCATTAGTAAAAGTGAAAAGATTTGACTACAGTTGAAAAGTGATGACATATGATAGGGTTGAAAATCACATAACTATCCATTTAAGACCAAATGACAAAATTACAGGTCTCTAATTTCACTGTATAGCCAACTGGCTGATTTGCAATACAATAATAAAGGAAAGGACAAATTGTTATGGCAGGAAGGAATCAACAACAACCACAGGAATAAGCCCACTCAACCTTTCCTTTTCATCAGCGAATTTATTTTTTATACAGGATAACTGAATAAAATATATCTATATTAATACGTAGCTTAGCTAACTAATAAAAGCTAACACACTATTGAGTCTAATACAAGCTTTTTCAACTGTAATTGTTTTCTGATGAAATTCTAATTCATCAGAAACTTGTATACTAACTGCATTTAAATACGAAAAAAAGATCATCTTAGATTTTAGTATAGAACTGCATCATCTTTTTTTTTTTTTATGCCCCACCTACGATATTAGAGGGGCATTATGTTTTCTGGTCTGTGCGTCCGTTCGTCCGTCTGTTCGTTCGTCTGTTCGTTCGTCCGTCCGTTCGTTCGTCCGTCCGTCCATTCGTCCGTCCGTCCATTCGTCCGTCCGTCTGTCCCGCTTCAGGTTAAAGTTTTTGGTCAAGGTAGTTTTTGATGAAGCTGAAGTCCAATCAACTTGTAACTTAGTACATATGTTCCTTATGATATGATCTTTCTAATTTTAAAGACAAATTAAACTTTTGTCCCCTATTTCACGGTCCACTGAACATAGAAAATGAAAGTGCGAGTTTCAGGTTAAAGTTTTTGGTCAAGGTAGTTTTTGATGAAGTTGAAGTCCAATCAACTTGAAACTTAGTACAAATGTTCCCTATGATATGATCTTTTTAATTTTAATGCCTAATTCTATTTTTTACCCAATTTCACAGTCCATTGAACATGGAAAATGATAGTGCGAGTGGGGCATCCGTGTACTTTGGACACATTCTTGTTTGAATATATTTATACCCCACTTTTCTTAAATGGAAAAATGTGTTGAAAATTTATTTAATCCTTATGCCTGAATTATTGGCTCCTGACTTGGGAAAGGCACTTAGTTTGACATAATTTGAACTGCACAACACTCCTGTAACCCAGGACATTACTGTAACAACACAACATAAGAACAAACTGTAAAAAACAGTTGAGAAAAAGGCTTGACTATAGTAACCAGCAGTTTGCCTCAAATTACAGCCGAAATTCTGCCTTTTCCCCTAGAGAAAATTCCCAATTACTAAAAAAAATGGCTGAAAATTCCTCCCAAAAAGTTTTACATTTTCCCTAAAGAGTGATGGCATTGGTAGTAATGTTTGTAAATATCGTATTCATGTCATTATTTTGATAGTAGAAAGCACTTTTGAGATCCGGTTTTCTGATCAGAATCATCATGGTGTTTGTAACACATGAAGTTTTCAATGCATTAAGTACCATCATTGCTTCTGTTTCTTTCCCCCTCTCCGAAAAGTACCTTTCGAGTTTGAAAAATGTCTGACAACCAAAATATACATGAAAAAAACAGTGCAAAAAAGACAGCAAAGGTCAGCAAAAAATCAGAGATGTGTTTAGAATAAAATATACAAATTTCCCAATTTCAATAAAAAATATGCATTTTCCCCAATAAAAAACGGTAGAGGTAGTTCTAAAAAAAGACAACAATATCACTGACCAGATCTACACATTGCACAAAAACAACTAAAACAAGCACTATAGAGACACATGTACTGATCTTGAGAACTCACTCTGCTGTAAGCTAGTTCATATCCAGTTATAACCAAATGATAAATCTTGGAACCTAAACTTACTACATAATTGTCAGGATACTTTAAATGAATTCAGTGTAAAGAAATCATAAACCCGTTTGACCTTGTGTAGCCTTTGCAAGTTCTCAGTTCTATCATAATACTGGTTTGATCATAAGATGCTGTTTCCAAACAAGTATGGCTCAGATGAAATTTATGTTTATCTAAGGTCAACTAAATTATATATAAATGAATCTGTTAAAAATTGTAACTTTTATTTCAAGCCAGACAGTTAATTTGACAAATGGATACATTGTGTTTGCTAACATATTCTTGTATATTTTTTAGGATGCTTCTACCCAGAAGTTACTGTTCTGTAAGGATATTCCAGAATACAGGAAAAATGTGAATTCTTTCTTCATAAAAGTAGAGGCAGTTAATGATCAAGAGTTCTGGAAAGCAATGGACGAAATATCTAGTGTAAGTTGATTTTATTTCAATTTAAAGTAATATAAAATTAACATTAATCATTTGGGCCATGATAAAAGTAATTCCTAAATTCTCATCCCCATCCAGGCAATTTTTTTTTAATTATTTTGTGAATTTCTGGTAATTTTTTTTCAACTTGCCTGGTGTTTCCACAGTTTGTGACAAATAATGAAAAATAGTAGACTTATCTATAATTATAGGAACAGACGAAAGAAATGAAGTTCAGTCGACAGGCCACTTTACATCAGCTGTACAAATTTATAGCTAAATACAAAGATGAGGTAAGATCAGTCAATAATTAAGACTTAATATTGTATAGTTCATACAAATGTATTGGAAATGATCCTTATTTTTTTTGTGGCCTTGAGGAAGTGGTACATCTATGTGTCTCTGATTTCTGAACGTTTAGTTTATTAAAAAATACCTTTTATAACAAACAAAAAACATAAGGAACACATAATTTACTGAACCCTTTACTCAGTTTATGTCACAATAAAAAAAACAGATTTTTCTCTTCTTTTAAGCAATTGTGGCAAGGAATGGTTTTTATGGCTTTTTTTTCAAATTGACTGAATAAAATATCAGGAAATCAAAATCAAATTGAGTGGATTAGTTTGAGCTTCTTTGGGAAATGCCAGCAGCATCATGATATTTCTGATGCATTTAAAATTTAATGTGGTATTTTGTTGGATACACTTTTTATGCATTTGACTGAAAACCTGTTTTTTTGTGTAATAATATAAGTAATATTACCTTGTAGATAATAGAAGATTTCCAAGAAAAAGATGAGACTAAGGATCTTGCCTTTGGAAACAAGTTGGAAGAAGTCATAGATCTGATGGAAGAACCATAAACACTGACTAGTTTTCAGGAATATAAATCATTATTAACATTACAACCAATCAAAACTGTCATTGTAGTATAATTGCTTTTAAATGTTTTGGCAGAAAAAAATTGAATTTTGAAATCCTTTATATTTTGTATATAAAAAGAATATTCAGATTTATTAAGCTATGTTGTGATAAAGTGTTAGTTTTGTTTGAGATTTAGTCAGTATACACTTTTGTTTTGTTCATCAATTTGAAAATGGTAGTACATGTAATCAGCAGATACTCCTGATAAGGGGTAGGGAAGTATTCCTTAGGTTTAGGGTCAATTTAGAAAAAGTAAAGTGGATCTTTATGTTACATTAAAAGTTGAAACAAATAAAAACAGGACCTGAAGCAGAAAACCTTGAGCCCCATCTAATATCATAATAATAGTATATTTAGGCTTGCTATAAAGATTTGGTGTCCTTTATGAAAATAGATTGGGATTCCAAAAGCTCTTTTTTCAAAAGTCGTAAATAAAGGGTGACAATAAGGGAAATAGCTAACAACATATTCAAGTGTAAAACAATTTAAGTGTTTTTATTATTTCCTATGTTATTATGACATGGTTTTTTTTGTTTTTTTTTAAAGATGACATTACTTTTTGCAACTTTAATAGCTTTCACAGTTAAAGGCTGTTGAACATTTTTGTTATTGTTTTTATTAGTTATATATTTTATGTCTTGCATTTTAGACCATAATGTTATCATTATTATCATTCCATCGTTTTATCAGTATCCTGTTGTTATTTTAATTCATAAATCATCTTTCATTTTTAGAAAATTTTTATTATCTGTTGTTGTACGTTATGGTACTAAAAATTATATGTTTTGTTTTAAAGATATTAAGAATTGTTTTTTCAAAGACTATTTGTTTTTAAAAGATTACTTCACATTTATTAGTTCTAGACACATGTCTTTCACGTATCAAGTGCTTTAATTTTTAAAGTTTCACAGGGTTTTCTTTTTTTGTACATAATATTTTTAAATTAAATTTGTTTATTCAAAGACAAAAGTTGTAATTCTTAATTAAATTTGTTTATTCAAAGACAAAAGTTGTAATTCTTAATTAAATTTGTTTATTCAAAGACAAAAGTTGTAATTCTTAATTAAATTTGTTTATTCAAAGACAGAAGTTGTAATTCTAAATGTCAATTAATTATTGGCTCGAGTAAATTTAAAAAAAACCAAAAAACAAACTAGAGATCATATAAATCTCAAGGTCAGAAGTTTCATTTTGAATGTGGCAATATAGGAAAGGTGTACGAACATAAGTGCTCTCTAAACACATTTAACTTCAAATGGAGCTTTCGTTAGTAGAAGCCATATTTACCATGTGTATCAGTGAGAAAAATGTAAAAGCATGAAAATATAAAAAAAGTATATATACCAATACACATAATTAACAGCACCTGGTGATGTTTCAAAGACTGACCGGTTTCGGTCCAAAAAGGACCTTCATCAGAGGCAGAACGGTGGATTAATGTTTGCACTTTTTGGACCAAAACCGGTCAGTCTATGATACATCACCAGGCGCTGTTAATTATGTGTATTGGTATATATACTTTATTTTTATGCTTCTTTATTTTGAATGTGATTTCATTTCAAAAAAATTAATACCAACTAGTAAAAAGAATTTGATTTACTTGACTTAATGTTGATTTACCATTATTAAACATTTTAGTGTAGAAATGTGTAGAAATTTGGGATATCCATAAATAGGACAACCACCCAATGTTGCAAAAAAATCAAAAGTTATCTAGAGGTAACCTTTTCATTATAAGTTCTGATGTATGTATAGCACTTTTAACTCACCATGATAAGAAAGTTAAATTTAAGACCACTTAAATTCTAAATTCTTATTTGTAAATATATCCAGTTCTTACTTAATTGTCTATCAGCAACTTAGACCAGAAAAAATTATACAACTGTATCTAAAATACTGTTAAAAGTTCATAACAAGGGAAACATTGTATAAAAGGGCAAGCAAGGGAAACAGTGTACATGTATAAATAGTCAATCAAAGCTTAAGGAAACAGTGTAAGAAGGCAGAGTATAAAATACATAAAAACCTTCCTGTTTAATATATACAGAACTTAAAATTTGAAAATTTTAAGAATTGGTCTTGTAAAGATTATGCCTCTTGATAAATTTACTTCACTTTTACTAGTGTTAGACTCTTGTTTTTCTTTGTAGCAGGTACTTTAATCTAAAGAGCTTGACAGGGTTTGTTTTTTGTGTACAAAAGGTTTTTGTGAAAAGTATAATTGAGTAAATAAGTATTGGTATTCAAAAATGTTATTTAGTTTGGCATGCACACATTTTTTTTTATTCAGGTGCCCATATTATGCTCAAGGTCAGAAGTTCATAATAAATATTGAATTACACTCATGTATAAATTTTAGACAAGCTGTGATATATGATGTGCCTTTTGATTATATTAAAAACATTTTATAATTTACATTCCTTTATTACCATTAATATCTTTATAATAGTGCTAATATGTCCACTTTCTCATGAAGAAAACTAATTATTGTCTTGCCTACAATAAAAGTTAAAGAAATATGTCGCTAGCAGCTGCATATTCAATTTGTATAAAGCTCTTGTATTTCAGATTTTATATATTTTGTATAGATGTCTTGTTTTTAAGTTTTTGACTTCATTTTCATAGTTTAGCGACTTCCTAAAAAAATGTTTTTTTATCACATGATTTTCTCATTTATACTGAGTAATAAGATAGCTATATTCCATATATAGATCATTGCAAGGTCTTAATGTCTATCTAACAGGGTTCACTTGACCTTGACCTGACATTTTATGGCTGTGATCAAGCATTTTTTTGTAAGTTTCAACTGACTCATTTTCATGGTTGATTTTTCAATTTTAAGTTTTTGTAGTAAAGACCATTTACCAGAGACTATAAAATGTAGGTCTACAATGTTTTGTATTCGATTTGTCTAGGTTTAACCGACTGTTACATTACTTTCACGGATCATTGACAAATTTTAGTTTATTTGATTCTTGTATTTAATCCTATGTCTAAAAAGACTTTCTTCATAATGCTAATCATGATCAGTAAAGCAGGCAAGCCAATGTCAGCATGTACATTGTAAGGATTCATTAATTTTAGTTTTAAAGTATATTATCATTTCATTGTTGTTATTTTTATGGCCATTTTAAAGCTCATGTTTATTGTTAAAGTAGCAAACACAAAGGCCCATTCTGATTTTGTGATGTTCCATACATGCCTCAATACACTTTGTACAAATGCACAAACTTACAAGTTCCTTATATTAAGCTTTAACATGGAAAAATATCCTCAGTATTTCTACAAAATATAGTATTCTTGCATTGTTGTTATTTTCATGTTTGATATTAATACTTCCATTTAAACCATTCATGTTTAGTGATATCTTTTTACTTGTTATTGAATTTTATATTGGATATTTAATATATAGTATATATTTGTTCATTTGTTGACTGTGACTGATCACTGTGCTTCCAGCTTTATATGCTACTAATAAAATATATTTTTTGATTTGGTGGTTCATATTTTTATTTTAAATAGAATTGTACAATTTTGGTGCTCCATTTGAGGTAATCAGATTTGCTTTATTTCTCAACAGTATGTCCGTATATCAGGTGGCGAAGAGTTATCATGCAATTGCCATTAGAAATTGACTCTTCTAATCCCTAGGTAATTCAAATAACGATGATGTCTTGGAAAGCTATTTTATTTTTTGGCTTTGAAGGTGCAGGAAGAAGTGAAGCAAAGATATGAAATAGCCTGGCAAGACCTAAAATGACTAGTGTAAAACCATTCAAACAAGAAAACCAACAGTATTATTAATAAACAAGAATGTGTCCTCAGTACACGAATGCCCCACTCGCACTATCATTTTCTATGTTCATTGGAACGTGAAATTGGGGTAAAATCTCTAATTTGGCATTAAAATTAGAAAGATCATATCATAGGGAACATGTGTACCAAGTTTGAAGTCGATTGGACTTCAACTTCATCAAAAACTACCTCGACCAAAAACTTTAACCTGAAGCGGGACAGACGGACGGACGAACGAACGGACGAACGGACGGACGCACGGACGGACAAACGGACGCACAGACCAGAAAACATAATGCCCCTCTACTATCGTAGGTGGGGCATAAAAACAAGAAACGTGAAAACCACATCAACATGTTAATTTAAGTAGTTTATCATGAATTATTTATCACACAAAGCACTAACATTACATTTTGTACACATTTCACTTATTAGGTGGTATTTTAAAACTATATGTTTGTCAGATATGGAAATTTTAAAGTTTCAACCAAGCAATTGAATCAGTGAACACTTGACATGTAATATGAAAGTATCATTTTCATTTGTTGTGTCAAGGTATTTTCTGTCTTGAAGCTTGTGAGTGCACACTGTGTGGTTGATTATATGGAAATCTTCATGAACAAGTACATTTTTTTCATTGCCAAATCAATTTGGTTGCTTAAATTAAAGACAAGCTATGTTTGATGTTTTTATTTAATATTAATATTAATTGATAATATATAATAACAAAAAGTCTTTGTATTAAGATTGAAAACAAAAATTATATATAACACAGCGGTCATCCATATAGCCCAATAATAAATATGAATCGGAAAAATTACCATTGATTCAATGCATAATACTGGTAATTGTGTAAATCGACAAACATTTTTATAATCAATTAAATTACAAGAAAGAAGAAGAATAGTGATGTGTTAAAAATGGTGTTTACGAGATTAGTATCTAGATGTATTTGGCAAGTTAAATTATTCAGTTCATGATATTCCTGTTGCTCAATTTTCGTAAGTGCATGTTTTTTTTATTACAAAGTTAATATTGAGAAACTATTTTTTGTACAAATCTTAATTCAAAAATTATTTGAAAAGAATTTTCAGTTGACATGAACATCTTTAAAATAAACAGTTTATGTGAAATACTCCATTGAAACCTCTATTATATGAAAAATTAGTTCATTTTCAGTTTCTGTGTTACAATTCATATATTCATAGTATTTGTATTAAAAAAAATATATTATTTACAGTATGTGTATATATAAAGTACACAATTTAACAGGTGGTAGATGTTTCCTCCATCAATTTTATGACTTCTTCAAGTTTACTTGCGAGTTTGATGTTTGAAGCTTCTTCTATGTCCTCCAAATCATTTATAATCTAAAAAGGGACAGAGAAAATTACTGCTATTAACAACAATAACACATATCCAGTACAGTTTTTATAGATGTGATTATTTGTGAAAAAAGGCGAAAACTGTGGCTTAGATTTTAAGTAATCTATTCTATAAAGAGTAAAATAATAATATAATCCTTTTAAAAGAAGGACTAAATGCTTATGTTTACTAACAATATGATATTAGTTTTATGTGTCATCTTACCAACAGATGTATAGAAAAATAAAAAAATAAATCCATCTTCTATTTAAAATCTACAATTTTTTTCATTTCAATTATCAATTATTCTGTCAATCTGAATAATTTTGTATAGGAGATTTTGAGGGTGATTAGGGTGTTTATAATATGCCTCCATTTGATATATGGATATTAGTTAACTACAATGAAACTTTTGTTTAATCGAAAACGTTCCAAAATATTATCAACAAAAAAAAAGGACCAAAATGGCATTTATATTTTTTCTGCAGTCCAAAAAGTTGATTATCTGTACCTACCCATATTTTATACGGATACTAGTTTTGTAAGCCATATAAACAATGATACCAGGATTGCTATTTTGTATTTGCGCCAGACGCGCGTTCTGTCTACAATAGACTTATCAGTGATGCTCGAATAAAAAAAGTTCAGAAGGCCAATTAAAGTACGAAGGTGAAGAGCAGTTAATTTATAATTATGACCATCTCAATGATATTTCATGTCAACACAGAAGTGCTGAATACTAGGCTGGTAATAGGCTCGGGGAATAAAAACTGCACAAGCAGCGGCATCGACCCAGTGGTTGTAAATAAACTCATCATATATACCAGGATTGCACGGACGCAAATGTTTGATTCTTAAAGAAGATTTTTTTAATTCCTTTCTAGAAATACAATACGTGTGACAAGCATACTATCGCAAATACGTTCATTAAAATACTGTCTATGGAACTTTACACGACTGATCGGCTTTGCAATGTTATAATTTTATTATTATTTTTAAAAATGTTTTCAATCATAGCATTGTAATGGAATCACTCACTTGACTCTTGTATTTTCCAATGTATAGATTATACAGTTGGTGAAGGGCAGACTGTCGACTGAACCTCAGTTCTGATTTCTGTTTCTGAAATTGATGTAAAAAATTATATCACCAAGAAATTAATGGAGCATCATGGTTACTAATTAAGGAACTATATAACAAAACAACTACACTAGTTAAATCTCAAGGATACATCTCAGAAACATTTGTAAATAAGCAGAGAGTCAAACAAGGTGGAATCCTCTCTGCCAATTTTTACAAGGCTTATTATAATAATATCCTAGATACTCTTGAATCCACAAACATTGGAATTAAAATTGGAACCAATTACGTGGGCTGCCCAACGTGCTCAGATGACATAATGCTATGTGCTGGTTCAGAACATGATGCCTCAACCCAACTCTGCATTATTGAAAACTACCAAGAACGATCGGGTAAAGATAAACATAAAAAAAACTGAAATTCTGCTGATTAACAAGAAGAATAAAGATAAAAATCTTCAACTTTTTAATAAAAAAATCGATGAAAAGCAAAACATCAAACATTTAGGTATTGAAAGACAAGAGAAAAATAATCCAAACATGGAGAAAAGAATCTCTGCTGCAAGAGCTACAATGTATTCACTGTTGGGTTCAGGATTACATGGAATAAATGGTATAAATTCACTATTATCGCATAAACTATGGCGGACATACGTTATACCGAGAATGCTCTATGGAATTGAAATTCTCAACATTACTAAAACTGATATCCAAAAATTAGAAGCTTTTCAGAAAAAAAACCATTTAAACAAATTCTATCTTTACCAAAAAGAACTGCTGATGCTGCTATCTATATATTGCTCGGAGCAGACACTATTGAACAACTCATACACAAATCTGTCATTTCCCTATTTCTAAGAATATCAAAAGATCCCAACTCAGTTGAGTGTAAAATTGGAATTAGACTGCTAGCAACAAAAGACGATACATCAAATAGTTGGTACATAAACGTGGACAAAATCCTCAAATCTTATGATCTTCCATCCGCACATGGGATTATACTAAATCCAGAGAAAAATTAGAATCGATTGGCGTAAGACGTCATAGACAAAACCTGGAAAAATAGATGGACCGAAATTGCTAGAAGCAAAACAACTCAAATACATGGAAGTAAACAACTGGAATTAAAAAAAAAAAAATCTGTTGGAGCAGTGTCAGAAATAAAAAAAGAGATGTAAGCAAAGGTATAATAAAATCCAGGATACTTACAGGAACTTACAAAACCCAAAGTATTACCAACCGATTTGACGAAACAAAATCTGCAGAATGCAAACTGTGCATGGTAGGATCTGAGGATTATAAACACTTCCTAGTTGTGTGTGAAAGTCTGAATAGTGTGAGAAAAATTCATCACAATAGACTAAATTCCCTCCTGGAGGATTATCATATCCCTTATTACAGTATATTTAATTCTGATGAGGACCTTCTCGAATTCTTAGTTGACTGTTCTAGGAACAACCTTATAACTGTGTCTCAGCAGAGCGATTTAGAACAAATCTGCAAAGACTGGATCTATGCGTTGCATGCTAAAAGAGCCCTACTTTTGGAAAACAAATGAACAATCAGTTAAAGTTCTTGGTGTTTAACTTGCAAGTGGCTGTCAGTCGTTTGAATGTAATATGTAACAAGTATTATATATACTACGTATGTGTATATACTTAATTAAATACTAAGTGATATAGTGAAGTACTCCTAAGTTAAAATTATTACTAGAATATATGAATATTAAATAAACTTGTAGACCTTAAATTGTGTTGACGGCCTCTACTGTTTTTAAAACTAATCTTATAGTTTTTTCTTTTATTTTTATATTTATTTTTACTATTTTAGATTTTAAGTACATATAAACTAAATATGAAACCACACTAGTGCATAAGTTTACCCATTACTAATACGGAAAGTAATTCATATCACTTTCCTTTTGCTAAGAGAAATTTACAAACAACTGATAAGTTAGTATTTTTATTCATTTTAAAATGTATAGTGTAAATACAAGTTCCTGGTTTTTAACTAATTTTTAATCTTACCCTATTCTAACTCTGTTACTAACCCATCAGTGTTGAAGATAACATATTGACCTGTAGGTGTTGTTTAGTTGTTTATGTTTTTGCCTAGCCCGTATCGCCTTTTGTTCATATTCACTAGTGCAATTTAATTAAATATAACAATGCTACTACTTACATCCGAGATTTCGTCCATTTCACTCCAGAATTCTTTATCTGTCACTGGTTCCAAACGGATGAAAAAAGGATCAATAAGCTTTCTGTATCTTGGTATATCTTTATGAAATAATAACTTCTGCGGAGGTGATTCCTGTAAAATTGAATGCAAAAACATTGCATACACATATATGGTCTATCAAAATCCCTTTTTTCATCAGCACAAAACTGTAACGGTCGTTGCAATGATGTTCATACTATACTAAGTCAGCCGTTATCATCTGTTACTCTTTTTTAACATTGTATTCAGATTGGTGTTTGTTCCTCAAGTTCATCCCGACGACGATTTCTCTTATTGTTTTCCTTTGATTGAATTTTGTTTACCATTTTTATCTTTATTTAGGCTATGCTTATTTTTGTTTTACTTTTATAAAGGTAAAAAGATAAAGATATACGCACGATACTTTTTTCTACAAGAACGCATTTCACTTTCCTCTATCATGATTCAAATGTTAAATGTATCTTATATAATAACACCAGGAGATGAGCTAGGGTATCCCGTAATAAACCAGCTACTCAAAAATAAATATGTATAGGACATAAAATAGTCATTAACAGTTGAGCAATGTCTATGCAAAAGAAAAACTAGAGGCTCTAAAGAGCCTGTGTCGCTCACCTTGGTCTATGTGCATATTAAACAAAGGACACAAATGGATTCATGACAAAATTGTATTTTGGTGATGGTGATGTGTTTGAAGTTCTTACTTTACTGAATGTTCTTGCTTCTTACAATTATATCTATAATGAACTTTGCCCATTAGTAACAGAGAAAAATATTTGGTAAAAATTTACATAAATTTACCAAATTAATGAAAATTGTTAAAAATTGACTATAAAGGGCAATAACTCTATAAGGGGTCAATTGACCACTTAGGTCATGTTGACTTATTTTTAGATCTTACTTTGCTGAACATTATCGCTGTTTACAGTTTATCGCTATCTATAATAGTATTCAAGATAATAACCAATAACGGCAAATTTAAAAAAAAAAATTACCAATTGGAGGGCAGCAACCCAATTGGTTGTCCAATTCATTTGAATATTTCAGGGCAGATATATATTGACTTGATTAACAATTTAACTCTTGTCAGAATTGCTCTAAATGATTTGGTTTCAGAGTTATAAGCCAAAATCTACATTTTACCCCTGTTCTATTTTAAGCCGTGGTGGCCATCTTGGTTGAATGGCCAGGTCATCGGACACATTTTTCAAGCAAGATACCCGAAAGATGATTGTGGCCAAGTTTGAAATAATTTGGCCAATTAGTTTCAGAGGAGAAGATTTTTGTAAAAGATAACTAAGATTTACGAAAAATGGTTAAAAATTGACTATAAAGGACAATAACTCCTAAAGGGGTCAACTGACCATTACGGTCATGTTGACTTATTTGTAAATATTACTTTGATGAACATTATTGCTGTTCACAGTTTATCTCTATCTATAATAATATTCAAGATAATATCCAAAAACAGCAAAATTTCCTCAAAATTACCACTTCAGGGGCAGCAACCCAACAACGGGTTGACCGATTCATCTGAAAATATCAGGGCAGATAGATCTTGACCTGATAAATATTTTACCCCCCACATCAGATTTCCTCTAAATGTTTTGGTTTTTGAGTTATAAGCCATAAACTGCATTTTACCCCTATGTTCTATTTTTAGCCGTGGCGGCCATCTTGGTTGATTGACCGGGTCACGCCACACATTTTTTAAACTAGATACCCCAAAGATGATTGTGGCCAAGTTTGGATTAATCTGGCATATTAGTTTCAGAGGAGAAGATTTTTGTAAAAGATTACTTAGATTTATGAAATATGGTTAAAAATTGACTATAAAGGGCAATAACTCCTAAAGGGGTCAACTGACCATTTCGGTCATGTTAACTTATTTGTTAATCTAACTTTGTTGAACATTATTGCTGTTCACAGTTTATCTCTATCTATAATAATATTCAAGATAATAACCAAAAACAGCAAAATTTCCTCAAAATTACCAATTCAGGTGCAGCAACCCAACAACCGGTTGACCGATTCATCTGAAAATTTCAGGGCAGATAGATCTTGACCTGATAAACATTTTTACACCATGTCAGATTTCCTCTAAATGCTTTGGTTTTTGAGTTATAAGCCAAAAACTGCATTTTACCCCTATGTTCTATTTTTAGCCGTGGCGGCCATCTTGGTTGGTTGACCGAGTCACGCCACACATTTTTTAATATAGATAGCCCAATGATGATTGTGGCCAAGTTTGGTTCAATTTGGCTCAGTAGTTTCAGAGGAGAAGATTTTTGTAAAAGCTAACGACGACGGACGACGACGGACGCCGGACGCCAAGTGATGAGAAAAAAAAAGTATTTGAAGTAAAGAATACTTATAAATCATTTTAACGTATATCTGTCATTGGATTTCCCTAAAATACCCTATCCCCACTCACAAAAAAAAAAAAAAATTTTTAGAAGTGTTTCTTATTTACAATAGTTACGGTCATTACAAAAACTAAAAAACAAAAACAAAAATACAAACCCACGTGTCTCTCAAGACATCTCATAATACTAGAAATACCTTGTTTGAATAGTTTTTTGTTCGGACTTTTTTTTTTATAAATAATGTTTAACCCAAAAAGAGACTAAAATTTCAAACTCATCATATATGTTTAACAACGTGAATTACATGTTTTAACATATTCAAGAAAAAGATCTCAGATATCAAGAATTATGTACATTTTTCGAACTCCCCCCTTTCTTCTCATCTCCGGAAAACGGATATTCCATATATCAGACGTCTTCAAAATACTGATGATTTGTAAGTTAATATTTTCTCTAACCTTATTGACTTTGTGGGCTGTTTGGGTAAAACTTTCAACAAAGACTTGTCTCAGAATGTCCATGCATGGTCCAACATAAGCAGGCACACTAACATCAAACAATATATCTGGTTTACCAATCAGTGGAGCCCAAACTCGTGTTGCATAGCTAAGCAAAAAATGATTGATTACTAAAATATGTCGAGAAAGCTGTTTAAATATACAGCCATGTTATTAGTTTAGGTATAATTTTGTCCAAAGATTAAACAAAACAGATTTTTGACGGCGTGAAATAATTTAGTAATGCAAATTGAAGAAGATTAGGAATAGCAATAAACATAAAAAAAGAAAAATGTCAGAAGGCATTAATTTTGACATAGATATAAAGCAGAAAAATAAAATAACTGCAAAAATGAACAGTTTTTTCTAATGACTAGATGAGTAATTAACTTTTAAAAGTACCCTTACGAAAGAAATATTGAATACCTATGATAAATGCCACTCACTCACCATTCGTTTTTCCATGACTGTAGAACGTCTTGTTCTACTCCATAAGTTTTTCCAAGTCTATCCAACATACTGATGAAATATCGAATTGGTATTGATAATGATTGTGGATCTAATAAACTCTCAAAAGTAGTATCAATGCATTCCGAAAGTAGCAGCTGAAACAAACAAAAAAATATTTAAAAAAAAAAGAGCCATATTTTGCAATTATCTATGGTCATTTGCTTTGACTTAAACATGCTTAAAAGATATTGGTTAAGTTTTCATATATGAAAAAAAAAACAATTTTATAAATCAACGATTTATTGACCCAGTTCTAACAAATCATGCACGTGGTGCTTAGGAAGCTGTTTTGTTTGAATTATTTGAGTTTGACCCTGCCATCAGAAGAAATCATGGCGTTCACAATGCATCAACCACTTGACAAGCTTCGATCAACCAGGTTATTGAAGGGATACTTTCTTAAGAAGATAATGTTTCTGTAATATTGAATATCATAAATTAAAGATAAACTTTCATTAGATAAACTTTCCCTTTTCACTTTTCTTCTGACAAACCCGCACATTCAAGTTATTGAGATATTACTTTCTTCATTCAAACCATATTCTAAGGCTAAGTTTAAAATAAAAAGGAACACGATATTTCCTGGAAAAATATGAATAATGAATGCAAATACACATAATATAAACTAGTTGATAGATTTAAAAGTTTATAATGGATCCGGTTAAAACACAAAACTGAATGATATTTTGAATAGTCAACGCTGTATTTACCTTTGTAAGAAATAATCTATTCAGGAAAATGTCACCAAAGTCTGCATCTGTATTAGACTGTCCATCTGGTAAGTTTGACTAGAATATTCATTATTTGTAATGACATATATACGTTTTGTAAAGATAAAATACATAACAGCACACCAAAGTTTCAAGGCAGATGAGAAAGTATTGTGGTTGCATTCCACAACCACCGCAATTAATAGTTAAGGGGAACCAGGAACTACTTATCCTTTTTTTATTCTGAATCCTATCCTAGTTATTTTAAGCAAACGTGTTGCCCGCTCATTAGTTTTCTGTTTAGTGTTTTGAGTTTTTTTTTCCTTTTCGTATTGTCGTTTTTCCATAGTGTAGTCTGTTATTCGTCTAATTGATGTAAGATTGATCTATTTTTAACATAGAGCCACACAATATAAAACAGGTTAAACATTAACAATTATGTATGATATTACATGATGGTTCCGCTTACACTGCTGGAAATTTGTATATTGTTATAGCGTCTAATTGCTGGACATTTGTATATTGTTAAGGCGTCTAATTGCTGGACATTTGTATATTGTTAAAGCGTCTAATTGCTGGAAATTTGTATATTGTTAAAGCGTCTAATTGCTGGACATTTGTATATTGTTAAAGCGTCTAATTGCTGGACATTTGTATATTGTTAAAGCGTCTAATTGCTGGAAATTTGTATATTGTTAAAGCGTCTAATTGCTGGACATTTGTATATTGTTAAAGCGTCTAATTGCTGGACATTTGTATATTGTTAAAGTGTATAATTGCTGGACATATATATATTGTTAAAGCGTCTAATTGCTGGACATTTGTATATTGTTAAAGTGTATAATTGCTGGACATTTGTATATTGTTAAAGCGTCTAATTGCTGGACATTTGTATATTGTTAAAGCGTCTAATTGCAAGACTTTTGTATATTGTTATAGCGTCTAATGGTCAACATATTTACTGCACCAATCACTTCATATACATACTTACACGGGGCAATGTTGGGTAATATTTCGTATGTTTGATATCGCACAGCATTAAGGAATACTTCAATATATCAAAATCTTTGTACGACTTTGATTGTAAAATACTTCAAGGATAAGAACAACGACATAAATTTTTAAAACATTTAGATCGTGTTAAAAGCAATTAAAAACAGCTGAACAATGTTCATGTTATTAGGCATATCTTTTTGAAGATAAATAATGTATCCAGCAGGACAAAATATGCTGTTTTTTTTATAAGAAATGCTGTTAAAAATTATTATCATGATTGTGTAGATCTTATATTGCAGGGTCCATTAACAATAGGCATAATATAGTATTCTGATTAATACATTTCGATGACTTGTCTTCTTTTGCTTCAATTGACATGATTTGATTTTCTTCTGTATGGACCTCGAGCATCACTGAGGAGAAATTATCTGTAGAATTCGCATTTGGTGCAGAAATAATAGTACCGTTTATGTTTTTGTTAAGTGTAAATCAAATGATAGGATCAGTGACGAAAGAAAAGAAATATGTGAAGCATGAACGTGGGTCGAATTTAAGCTTTTTTGTGTACTGGCCAGCCGAACAAGTGGACTGAAAATCTACTGGTCCGGCTCCAAACCTACTGGTCCTGTAAAAATGACATTAACTTGACAAGCAGTAAATTATATAAATGAAAGATGTTTACTTTTATTTTCATGCTTTCTTTTACATATGCTTGACAAGAAAGTGCTTTCCTCTCTTTTATTCTTGTAGATTTTTTGTGCTGTTCTGATTGTTTATGAGCAAGTACAGAATCTAACTTTAAAAGTAACTGTTGAAGATCCCGTTACAAAATTACATTTCTTATCTAGGTCTGTCACTGCAAATTGTTCACATGTTATACAATTCATTGAAATGCGATCGCCTATATAATCTAACTATTTGTGATCTTTCCCCCTGGATTTTTGATAGTTACGTTTCCTTTTGTCAATTTCCAATCTTTCTTTTGAATGTCATAATTTTGTTTTGTCCGGCTGTTTAACTCCTTCCAAAAATTTCCACATCACTCAAGAAATTTTACGGTCGCCATCATGAGCTGATTGGCCATTATGACAAAAGTGTGTCAGAAATCATATCTGATATTCTTCCTTAGTCATAATAATCTTCCATCATTACCGAACGGAACAAAGAGAGTACACGACGGGTGCCGTATACGGTGCAGAAAATGCTTACCCTTCCGGAGCACCTGATTTCACTCCCGGGGTTTAGTGGAGTTCGTGTTGTTTCTTATTTTTTTTTATAACTGTTGATGTAATGTCTTTGGTTTTGTGAGTCCTGGTTTACTCCTAAGTTTTGATTGTTATTGTCTTTGTGTTGTTGTGAAGGATTTTCACCCAAAAATTGTTTTTTTTAGTACCCCCAGTGCCATGTAATTGATTTCGTAGGTAATTTTTTTTTGTAAACAAAACAACATTGCGATGCACTCAGTGATTTTTATCATAAAATCTACTGGTCCAGCGCAAATTCTACTTGTCTCAGTACCACCAGACCAGCACCAATTTGGACCCTTGAGCATGAACATTTTTGAATATTAAAAGTTACATTTTAAAACTGAAAAGAAATACCCGAAATTGTCGGTCTGTGAACTAACAACCTGCCATCAAAGTTGATTCGGATTTACAGGAAATTAAATAATGACATTATTCTAACCTTCAACATTTGTCCAGCGAATAAAGGGTATTTATGTGAATGCGTTACTTACCAAATTTGTTTCCTGCACAATTCAAAGAAGAATTATATTTTTTAAAATATAAGTAAATTAATAAAATTTAATGATCTAATAATTAAATTGATTTATTGCATTAAAATTACATTAAGTTGTTTATTGTGTTTTAAATGTACGTCAGTCCATTATTTACGTTTTGCCATTTAAATAATTACAACCATATATTTAAACATACGAAAGACTATGCTTTGAAGCGCCTCGTGGACTTTGGTCATATAAAAACACGTGCTCCCGCTAAAATTTCATTCCACGAGTATTTATCAACAAGATTGCACAACCCACCCTCCCTCCCTTTAATAAACAAAATTGCTGCTGTTTTTAGTTTATTTTTCAGATTACATGGTGAACAGGTCCAAATGTGTTGAATGTTCCTATTAGATTGTCATGTATCATCAAAAGTGTCAGACGTTTCAATATTCATCGGAAGATCCAATGAAACCTAAATATTCAAGGAATTTGCAGGAATAATAATAAACAAGTGTCTATCGTCATGGCATTTCGTTCAATATGGAAAGTGCGTTGGATGTCATCATCAACATGTTTCAACTGGCAGTGATTTATTCAAATATCGTTCATTAAGCTGTTATGGATCTGCCCAGCAGCTAGAAATTATTATGCATTTACTGTTGGTTTCCCTTCAGTGACCAATTGTCATCAAGTTTTAACTTGTTGGCCAGTTTGTTGATGTTGGTTGTTTGTTGGTTTATATTGTTGAATATTGTTGAATAAATGCCATGACAAATAATCAGCCAAATTTCAAATTTCAATTGTTTGTTTGTTGTTTATATATTTTCTTGCGAAAGAATGAAACAAAACAATTCTGCAGTTGTATATTCATTGCGCACATTGAATATGCAATAATGAAATACATGTGTAAAAGAACATAATATAATATTAAAATTCCTTTTTGCTTGACTTCTAATGAAATGGAATAATCATTACATAGTCGATTTAATGTTTATAATTGTCTTTGAAATTTACGTTGAGAGCTTGCACTAACTATATCAAAGGCAATGGTATTATCGAAGGGTTATATTTGTATTAAAATATATAAAATGGTTTTCTATTTATGATTGATTATACACTTGAGAAATTTCAAAAATTAACTCTCTTTTTTAATCCAACGGGATAATGTTTATTATGATAATGACCGATGGCAGTATAAATCATGTATAAGACATGTAAAGTGAATAAAGGATGAACGATTTATATTTCAAGCATGTATGTTTCTGAAGCTCTTATTTGCGACCCACACAAAATTTCTTTATTGGTGGAAAATCAATTTGAAGAATAAAATATTTGAGAAATATTTTATAAATGAACATACCAGGTGCCACTTTTCACCTTCTAGTTCCAAGCATTCGACGTCTTCCGGCATGAGTAAAGTAATATCCTCTGAGACGAGACTTTCTTCTTTGAACGCTGTCGGATTCGCTGGTTATATTGAAAAAAATGTTAACTAAAATACCTGTGTTGTGATCCAAATTTACGGTCCCTTTTGCAATGAAAAGGAAAAGAGATAAGCCAATCATCAAAGTACCGATCTATAAACTTATTTAGCTGATTTTTATCTATTGACAAATGTAACAAAGCTTAATATTATTTTTAATTCGAGCGTCACTGATGAGTCTTTAATTAACGTAACGCGCTTCTGGCGTAAAAATTTCGATCCTGGTAACATGATGTGTTTATTGAACTTAATTTTAGATGGAGGTCTGGACAACAATCAGACCGTTCGAACTTTATTGCACATTTTTCAGGTATAACTAACATAGAGATCGAAGTTTAATATCAGAACTTGACGATAAAAGATAAAGATAGTATAAAAGCAAGTTCTTAAAAAAACGTCATAGAATTTTGCCAATTTTTAATATACATATTTACCATTATCTGTGCGGTCGTCATTTTGCTTATACATCAGGGCCATTCTACTGTTGTCTTTAACCATATAATGTTTTAAGGTATTAAGACATACCAATCCATTGTTTCGTTCACTTGTGTTGTCAATATCATTGAGTGTAAGTTTTCCAGCTCTCCCTTCTTGCCACTCTAAAATATTGATAATTGTAATGTGAAACATGACGTTTCGTTTAAATGAAACAGAAACTGCTGATCCTTCCTGAATATCTCAGTTCAAACCTTGGGCTCCAGCTGCTCAAGTTTAGTTTGCTTTCTTGTATTTTAGTTATAATTGTTTGTCAATTAGTTTCTTTTATCTAACGCCATGTTTCTTTTGTCTTTTAATTCTTTAATTAGATCCTTGTGTGTTGGTGGCTCTGCCACAGGGATTGTGTATGCGTCTAGTGCAGTGGGGGTTTAATACTCAAACATTGCCGCTGGCTAACTCACTTGTGGGTGAAAAGAGAGTCGAGTGCGTAAATCTCTCCTGCCAGTACAAAGCCTCTACACTGTCCAAGACTTCTACAGTGCCTCCCCGCGACAGCACACGGTAACTAGGTATATGATCTAGGCATTATCTGTAGAGGATCTCGGAGCAGCAAGGGCCCTAGAAATGCAGTGTGTAGGCCCACCGGCGTGTGGACATGCCCTAGCACTCATTAGCCTTGACCCAGCTATGGGTTAAATAGCATCACTGCCTTGTGATTGGATTTTTGAATCAAAGGCTATGGAAGTAAATCCAGACAGAAAATCCGGGTAGATGGAACTCGTTAGCAACAGCAATCGTCTAAGGGATGGAATCCCCTACAGAAAAGCCACAGGTCCTCCGCCATTGCCGGTCTCAAGCACGGATGAGAAAGGGAGGAGAGTTAAGCATAGGGCCAGCACCCCTATCATGTAAAAAAAACCTACGCTACGGAAACCACACTAGTAAATCAAAATAACTTCACCGGTACTCAAGGAGACATTCATCAAACTGTTGATGGAATGACTGTTATTAGTGAAAGCAGAGATGAAGCTAATAACACGAGAAATGGACTTCTGAGGCCAAAATCCCTACTTAGAGTGGGTGAATGGAATGTCCGCACCATGTACGAAGTAGGAAAAACTGCGCAAATTGAAAAAGAAATGTTGAACTATAACATCGATATACTGGGCATAAGTGAATGCAGATGGACAGGTTATGGGTCAGTTATAACAACAAATGGACAGAAGATAGTTTACTCTGGGAGAAAAGATAATATCCATAGAGAAGGTGTAGCCATCATTATGAATAAGCAAGCAAGTAAAGCTCTTATAGAATGGAAACCTATAGATGAGAGAATAATAATAGCAAGATTCCATTCAAAATATGTTAAACTTACTCTGATTCAATGCTATGCACCAACTAATGAAGCAGACATTGAAACTAAAACCGACTTCTATGAAAAGCTCAGAAGTGTAATGGAAGGAGTACATGCCCATGATGTTGTACTGGTAAATGGAGACTTGAATGCAAAAGTAGGTAATGACAACATCGGAGTGGAGAGAATAATGGGTAACAACGGATGTGGAACTAGTAATGAAAACGGAAACCTGCTGATTGAATTTTGTGGACTAAATGATCTGGTTATTGGTGGTACACTATTCCAGCACAAAGAGATACATAAACTTACATGGACATCGCCAAACAGGAGAGACAAAAATCAAATTGACCATCTAATGATAAATGGCAGATGGCGGCATTCACTGAATGATGTATCTGTAAAAAGAGGGGCAGATTGTGGAAGTGACCACTTCCTGATTATCGGCAAAATTAAATTGAAACTCAAGAAAGCTCCGAAGATAAACAAGCTGAGCAGGAAAACATTTGATCTGCAGAGACTGAAGGACAACAAAATAAGACAAAAATTTAATACTGAAGTAAAAAACAGATACCAAGTACTCCGTGAAATTGATGACAATAATGAAAACATGGGTGAAAACATAACTGAAATTTGGGATAACATCAAGGACATTTATACTAAAACAGCTGAGAAAGTATTGGGTTTAAAAAAACAGAAAAAGAAAACAGTGGCTGTCAGACAAGACTTGGGAAAACTTCAAGGAAAGGAAAGCCATAAAAATAAAACTTAATGCATCTAAATCTAACAGATTGAAAACCAAATTGCAATCAGACTATAGAGATAAAGACAAAGAAGTTAAAAAAGGGGCAAAGAATGATAGGAGAAACTATGTTGAAGAACTTGCAAATGAAGCTGAAGAAGCGTCAAAGCGTGGAGAGCTCAGTGTAGTATATAAAATCACTAGACAGCTCTGTGGAAAGTCCAGGAATAATGATGCACCAGTACTATCCAAAGAGGGGAAGCTACTAACTACAGACAAGGAAAAGTTAGATCGTTGGGCCGAACACTTTAAAACTATCCTGAATAGGGCTGAAATCAACAATGATATACCAGACATTCAACCGTTTGGAGATGCACTTGAAATAGACACAGAAGCTGTATGCAAAGATGAGATCCAAAAGGCAATAAGACAACTGAAAAATGGTAAAGCACCAGGCATAGATAACATCAGTGCAGAATTATTAAAATCAGACATACAATCAACAAGTGAAATACTACATTATCTATTTACGAACATATGGATAGATGAAGAAATACCAACTGAATGGGACAAAGGAATCATTATAAAACTGCAAAAGAAGGGAGATCTGAAACTTTGAAACAACTGGCGAGGAATATCACTACTTTCAATCCCTAGTAAAGTATTCCTTAGAGTCATCAAGAATAGAATAACTGATTCCATTAACAGTAAGCTGCGTGAAGAACAGGCAGGTTTTAGAAATAACAGAGGCTGCATCGACCATCTATTTACCCTCCGAAACATCATAGAACAATCCATAGAGTGGCAGAACAAAATAGTACTAAACTTCATTGACTTCCAAAGAGCATTTGACAGTGTTATAAGAGAATATATTTGGGACATACTAAGAGCATATGGAGTACCATCGAGAATTATCAAGCTGATAAAGATATTCTACGACAAGTATGAATGTAGTGTATTGCACAATGGACAGCTTTCTGATTGGTTCTCAGTGGATACAGGCGTCAGACAAGGATGCGTAATCTCTCCTCTTCTCTTCTTAATAGTTGTTGATTGGTGTATGAGATCAACCTTAGGAAATGGAAACACTGGGATAAGATGGACACTCAACTCCTATCTTGAAGATTTAGACTTTGCAGATGACATTTGCTTACTATCCAGCAACAGAGCACAAATGCAAAAGAAAACATCAAGACTGAACACCATGTCAAACAAACTTGGGCTCAAAATAAACATCGAGAAAACGAAAGTCATGTCAATCAACGACCAATCAAATAAAATTCCAATAAAGATTGGATCCGTGAACATCGAGGAAATAGAAGACTTTACATACCTAGGCAGCATAATAAGCAGTGATAATGGGACCACCAAAGACATCAAAGCAAGACTGAGTAAGGCTAGAACATCCTTTTGTCTACTCAGACCCATCTGGAAATCGTCATCCCTTGCAAGAAACACAAAACTCAAAATCTACAACAGCAATGTCAAATCTGTACTGCTTTATGGATCAGAATGTTGGAGAATTATACAAACTGACTTCAACAAACTGGTCGCATTCCACAATACCTGCCTGAGAAGAATATGCAAAATCTTTTGGCCAAACAAAATATCCAACCAGGAACTTTTCAAACTGACAGCACAAAGAGATATAAGAGACGAAATAAAAACAAGAAGATGGAAATGGATAGGCCATGTCTTAAGGAAGGAACCAGCAAACATCGCTAAAGTGTCACTGAGGTGGACTCCAACTGGTAAGAGGAAAAGGGGGAGACCTAAAGAAACATGGAGAAGAACAGTGGAAAGCGAGATGAAGGAGGTTGGGATGTCTTGGCGAGAAGTAGAGAAGAAAGCACAAGACAGAGTGTTATGGAGAGAGCTAGTGTCGGCCTTATGTGCATCAAAGCACGAAGAGGATTAAGTAAGTAAGTATCTTCCCTTTTGTTGCTAACTTTAATAAAGTAAAAACGGAACTGATAACGCTGTGCCAAAAAAGACAAATAAAACTTGAAGCTCTGAAGAGCCTGTGTTGCTCCCCTTGGTCTATGAGAATATTAAACAAAGGACACAGATGGATTCATGACAAAATTGTGTTTTGGTGATGGTGATGTGTTTGTAGATCTTACTTTACTAAACCTTCATGCTGCTTACAATTATCTCTATCTATAATGAACTTAGCCCAGGAGTTTTAGTGGAAAATGTAAGTGAAAATTAAAAAAAATAATGAAAATTGTTTAAAATTGACTATAAAGGGCAATAACTCCTTAAGGGGTCAATTGACCATTTTGCTCACGGAGACTTATTTTTAGGTCTTACTTTGCTGTACATTATTGCCGTTTACAGTTTATCTCTATCTACAATAAAATTCAAGATAATAACAAAAAACAACAAAATTTCCTTAAAATTACCAATTCAGGGTCAGCAACCTTACACCCGGTTATCTAATTAATCTGAAAATTTTACACCTATTTTCTATTTTTAGCCATGGCGGCCATCTTGGTTGGTTGGCCGAGTCAACGGACATATTTTTAAACAAGATACCCCAATGATGATTGTGGCCAAGTTTGGTTTGATTTGGCCCAGTAGTTTCAGAGGAGAAGAATTTTCTAAAAGATTACTAATATTTACGAAAAATGGTAAAAAATTGACTATGAAGGGCAATAACTCCTAAAGGGGTCAACTGACCATTTTGGTCATGTTGACTTATTTGTAAAACTTACTTTGCTGAACATTATTGATGTTTACAGTTTATCTCTATCTATAATAATATTTAAGATAATAACAAAAAATAGCAAAATTTCCTTAAAATTACCATTTCAGAGGCGGCAATCTAACAATAGGTTGTCCGATTCATCTGAAAATGACAGGGTAGATAGATCTTGACCTAATAAACAATTCAACCCCCATGTCAGATTTGCTCTTAATGCTTTTGGTTTTTGAGTTATAAGCCAAAAACTGTATTTTACCCCTATGTTCTATTTTTAGCCATGGCGGCCATCTTGGTTGGTTAGCCGGGTCATTGGACACATTGTATAAACTAGATACCCAAATGATGGTTGTGGTAAAGTTTGGTTAAATTTGGCCCAGTAGTTTCAGAGGGGAAGATGTTTCTAAAAGTTAACGACGTTGGACGACGGACGACGGACGCCAAGTGATGAGAAAAGCTCACTTGGCCCTTTGGGGCAGGTGAGCTAAAAAGACAAATAACGGTACATTATTTAAATTAAAGACTGAGCCACACAAACATCATATACAATCTCGGAGTGATGTATATTGTGTAGGCAGGGTAGGCAGATTCTGCTCCCAGTGTGACACCTGTCGTTTGGTTTCCTAATGCAGGTACAAACCTTGTTAAACCCGGTGGAATTGACATATCCATTGTTATCTGTTAAACAGATATCAAATCTTTAAACAAGAATGTGTCCAAAGTACACGGATGCCCCACTCTCACTATCATTTTTCCATGTTCAATGGACTGTGAAATTGGAAAACTAGAGGCTCTTAAGAGCCTGTGTCGCTCACCTTGGTCTTTGTGCATATTAAACAAATTACACAGATGGAGTCATGACAAAATTGTGTTTCGGTGATGGTGATGTGTTTGTAGATCTTTATTTACTAAAATTCTTGCTAAACTTGGCCCTTTCGTTACAGAGGAAAATATTTTGTAAAAATTTACAAATATTTACCAAATTAATAGAAATTGTTAAAAATTGACTATGAAGGGCAATAACTTCTTAAGGGGGTCAACTGACCATTTTGGTCATGTTGACTTATTTGTGGATCTTACTTTGCTAAACATTATTGCTGTGTACAGCCTATCTATGTCTATAATAGTATTCAAGATAATAACCATAAATGGCAAAATTTCTTTAAAAATTACCAATTGGGGGACAGCAACCAATCAACCAGTTGTCCAATTCATCTGAAAAATTCAGGGCAGATAGATAATAACTTGATGAACAATTTTCTTTAAATGCTTTGGTTTCAAAGTTATAAGCCAAAATCTACATTTTACCCCTATGTTCTATTTTTAGCCATGGCGGCCATCTTGGTTGGGTGGCCGGGTCACTGCACACATTTTTTAAACTAGATACCCTAATAATAATTGTGGCTTAGTAGTTTCAGAGGAGAAGATTTTTGTAGTAGATAACAAAAATTTACGAAAAATTGGTAAAAAATGACTATAAAGGGCAATAACTTCTTAAGGAGTCAACTGACCATTTTGGTCATGTTGACTTATTTGTAGATCATACTGTGCTGAACATTATGATTGACAGTTTATTTTTATCTATAATAATATTCAAAATAATAACCAAAAACTGCAAAATTTTCTTAAAATTACCAATTTAGTGGTAGCAACCCAACAACAGGTTCTCCGATTCATCTGAAAATTTCAGGGCAGATAGATCCTAACCTGATGTCCGATTTGCTCTAAATTCTTTGGTTTCAGAGATATAAGCCAAAATCTACATTTTACCCCTGTGTTCTATTTTAAGCCATGGCGGCCATCTTGTTGGTTAAACTAGATACCACAATGATGATTGTGGCCAAGTTTGGTTAAATTTGACCCAGTGGTTTCAGAGGAGAAGATTTTTGTAAAAGTTAACAGACGACGACGGACGACGGACGCAAAGTGATGGGAAAAGCTCACTTGGCTCTTCGGGCCAGGTGAGCTTAAAATCTAATTTGGCATTAAAATTTGAAAGATTATACCATAGGGAACATGTGTACTAAGTTTCAAGTTGATTGGACTTCAACTTCATCAAAAACTACCTTGACCAAAAACTTTAACCTGAAACTCCCACTTTCATTTTTTATGTTCATTTGACCGTGGCACTGGGGTCAAAAGTCTAATTTGGCTTTAAAATTGAAACCTTGACCAAAAACTTTAACCTGAAGCGGTACGAACGGACGAACGGACAGACGAACGAATAGACGGAAGGACGTACAGACAAGAAAACATAATGCCCATCTACTATCGTAGGTACGGCATAAAAAGTAATTTGATTAAGTGCACCTGTCCTAGGTGATCCAAATTTGTCAAAAATTAAACTCATATTTGCACAAAAAGTTAAGAAACTGTTTTTCTGCACACATGATTAAATACATGTAAATGCACTTTATTGTTTCATTACAAGAACTACTTACCTAAAGACAGTTCATCATTGTTTGGTATTTCCGAAGCAGGTTTATTTTTATAAATCTGTTCACAACATTTCTGTTTCACCTGTGATATTGTATCACAGTCAAGAACTTTCACAGCATAATGCTTGTCACTATTTCCATTCAAATCTATTTGCAATGTCTAAAAAAACACATATTTATAGTAATATCAACAAAAACATTTTACAAAACATAATTTTCCATTCAATAAATAGAGTTCGTGATATTGTTTATTCAACAGAAATAGTATTATTGTTTATCCTAAAATCTGAATAAAAGCATATTTACAACAAAAACGATAAACATTTATAGGTTCGAAAGTGAAATGATGTTTTACTTTTTTTAATAGATCAAAATATTTCAAATTAAAATTTAGTCAGATTTCAATTGTCATATCCTATAATAAAAAAATCATGTTATACATCTATTTTTGAATATCTTACAATAGATTGATGCTCAATCCTCATTTTAAGAAGTTTTTCCTCCGCGATTGTGTTCTTTGAATTCGAAGTGAGTGCATCTATTGGGGCCATTTCAACAATTGTCTGCACTGCTTTGTAGAGCATAAACAGTTGCATTCCACAATTTGACTGTAATTATATGCAATATAACAATCATATTACATAATGAATAATTTAACAAATAAGGTTTGCTATTTTGTATGCATCATTTTTAATGTAATGCTTAAATTAAACTGCGAATGACATGGGCAATATGTCAAAGACACACGAACCGACAAGAGAGCAGATTTTTTCTATATCAAATCGAAATATAGGTTTACACCTTAAATTATCATGCACACAGTTTTTTCCACAGTTTATCACTGTGATTTTTTTCGAGAGTAAACTACAAAGCCATGGGATCTTAATGCCTTATGATGTATACTGACGAAATCAGGCTCTAATATGGGATAAAATGTGTAATATAGTTAATTTAAACGCAACTGATGTATCTAATGTATACAAATAAACTCATCATAGATACCCGAATTGGAATTTTGTATTAGCGCCAGATTCGCGTTTCGTCTACAAAAGACTCATTAAAGAGGCTCGAATTATAAAGTTAAAAAGGCAAAAAAATAGGAAGTCGAAGAGCACTGAAGACAAAACATTACTAAACGTTTTGGCAAATACAGTTAAGGTAATCTATTCCTGATGTAGCCTTAGAACTCCAAAAATTGAAAGTTTTATAAACAGTTAATTTATAATTATAACCATATCAATGATAATTCAATTCATGTCAAGACAGAAGTGCTTACTACTGATTGTGCGCGTCTGCGTTTAAAATTATACATATAAGCCTGATGTCCTTGGTGAGTTTTTAAAGGTGAGCATTTGCATGTAATTTGTCATAGCCAGAATTCATTAACTCTTTCGTCTTTTATAAATATCATTAAATACTATGCGCATGCATTGCCAGATTTTGTCATCAAGAGCATTAGAACACTCCAGCTTTTTAAAACATTGAATATGATTATTGTCCAGTTAATATTTATATGTATCATATATAAAACAACGTTTCGTAAGTAACACAGTATGTAATATTGTGTTTTTAAGAATCAGAATTTGTTCCCTGTATAATTTGTTTATGAAGGTTAGACAACAACAATTACCGTTAACTGCCCATAAAGTCCTATCTGTAACCAGTTTGCCATCAATCTCAGGGTGATAGATTCAAACCTGTAAAATAACGATATTTCAAACTAGCCAATCATGATTACATCATACATATATATTCTATGTACTTGATATTATTGCATCATTTTTATTTGAAAAGAATACGTATTAAACAATGTCCAACAATTTTATTTTTTTCAAATTTGATAACTAGACCTCCTTCAAGCCTTATTGTTCAACTGACATGTTTGTTTAAATGGGGGATTGTCAATTTCTAGCTCATACAAGTTTAAATACTCTATTTATGTTTTCAAAATGTATCCATTTATCTGAACCATCTTGAGGCCAAACATTGTCAAAAGAGATCGGGCTTGAAGTCAGGAAAATAGAGGAAGAGTCTTCGTACCGTACAATTTATGTTCGGTAACAAAACGTACGAAAGAGTAAGATTAAGTATTCAATTATAAGTGATTTGATATCACTCTGAACATAATATACAATACATTGCTGTAACGCCATCCTCAAAACTTTTGAAACTGGAATGGGCATATATGATCTCTATATCTTTTCAAACAATTAGAAACATTTGAGACAAATGTTTAATATAAAGCATAATATACTGGGAACCATTTACATAAATGAAAAAAACTTAGTGTACGCTTCAGAATTCAATATATTATGTCATATTTGGTCTGTAACTTTATAATAGCCAAAGTACATGTAAGCAATTTCAAATCTGCCGTGCACCAATTTCATGTTTGGTGATAGTTCAAACATTGACAACACTCATTCTACGAGAAAGCTTTTCATCAAATTTTGAACTGTTTTCTATGGAAGGAAATGGTCAGTTATGCTTCAGTATATATGTAACCGCAATCAATTTGTTACATATACACAGTTCCAGACTCGGTATTCGTGTAGTTTTATACATGTACATGTATATACATTTAAATTAAGAAATAATTCATGGGGGCTTGAATATATCGTGATTTTACCACGGGTTGGCCCTTCATGACAAATATTTCACCCTGAGCCATAGCGAGGGGTAAAATATCGGCATAACGGGACAACCCAAGGTAAAATCACGATATATTCAAGTCCCACGAATTATTTCGATTCTAATAGGACAAATACGGCAATTCTTTTGGATTGAAGCGCTCTAGGTGAAGCGTTATTTGCCGTTCCCATAAATAAACGCACTATTAGATTAGCGTAAAAGAATAGAGAAAACTGAATAAGTGACATGCTTAAACTATTTGCAATAACATATTTAGATAGGTTTGATGAATCGAAAAGACTATTTTACTGATATTTCTTATATGTATACAAAAAAATGGCTTATATAACACATTTTAGCATCGTTTGTACAAATAATACACGATGGTCTTGATGTATAGATTCTGCGTACTGATGTTGTTTATCATCTTAACAACGTGTTTTATAGTTTTTTTCATTTGTCTTTGTTCTATTAATAATATTACTTTTACTGTTGAATGGTTTTATGTGATATCCGTTTGACGTGGCTCGGTACTTATACATCTCGTCAATGTGTTTGTATTGACTTTCATTTTTTGGTGGTGTGTTTTGTATATGCGACTTTTTGTATTTCTTTGGTTCTTATAACGTGACTATGTACTTTAAAAGATCCCGTCAGTATGATATTGTTCTATTTTATGTCATTATGATATATTTCTATTGTGAATTACAAGTTACGTTGAACAACAAACGTCAAAATCATTCAATCGCGTAGTGGACTTAACTATTTGTGGATTCTTATAAATTATATATATAACTTTTGGACTAGTTTAAATCTCGGTCTATTTCTGAAATTTATTCTTACATACTTTTTTAACCCTGTATGCTAACATTGCCAATTTTTTAACCCTGTATGCTTTAATTGCTTAGGTAAATTTAAAAATTGTTTGAATGCACATTGAACGACAAATATATGTGACGTATAAAATTTTCTGACGTCAGACACACAAATCAATAAATGTGTTTGTAGATAGATGTTTTTGTGTTCTGTTAAATTGTTCCTTTTAAATTGTTATACGATGATGACTGATGTACCCATATTTGGCTATTTTATTTATTGTGTCTGTTTAGTTAACGCATCAATGTAAATATAACGGAATTTGATGAGACTGTCATCAAAGTGAGAGGGTTAGCGCTATAAAACCAGGTTTAATCCACCATTTTCTACATTTGAAAATGCCTGTACCAAGTCAGGAATATGACAGTGCTTGTCCATTTGTTTTTGATGCGTTTTGTTATTTGATTTTGCCATGAGATTATGGACTTTCCGAATTGATTTTCCTCTAAGTTTAGTATTTTTGTGATTTTACTTTTTGTTTAAGTTTCCTTGATGATTTTCGGTTTTACGAGCGTGTATTTTCCCGTAAAATCCTAATAATCTGACGTCATTGTTCTATGACGTCGAGTAGCTCATTCATAAAAAAACATATGAAGTGGGAGTACGATCGGAATACCCAAACAATATATTCACATTTTACCACGGGTGTGTAATCAAAGCGTTTGGAGGACGTCATGTTAGAATTGACGTTAGACCCCATGCCAGATAGACAGCTCACATTTGTATTTCAAGTCATATGATCTGGAGTATATTCTACTTACCTTCTAAATAAAACTTTTTGCTGTTTTTTAGAAGCTGAACGAATCATATCTACCATCAGACAATCTATCAAACTGCAAAATTAAGTTTTGTAAGTTTATATAAAAAGAGAGTTTAAGACAAGAACACATATTATTATAATTTAATTTTGGATGTTACACGTCTTCTGATTGGCTGACGTTATTTTGTTATCAGCCCATAAACATAATTTAGTCATGTGACCGTGACGTCATTAACGTTTTGTCATGGTTTTCTACGGTTTTAAATGGAATTTAGAATTAAATTATAAGAAATGACTTTAATATTTTTTCTGTCTATTCGAAATAACATAAAAAATGTGGTGCACACTGTTAGATAACCCGCTACGCGCGTTATTCAGTGTGCACCAAATTTTTTATGTTATTTCTTCATAGACAGAAAAAAATATTACAGTCATTCCTTAAATGTCTACTCAAAGTGTGCACCTTTTCAATTGTTTTTTCGAGAGTTAAAACTTTAAAAAAGACGTCCTTGTTTTAGTGGTTACAAATTCAAGTTTTCAAAACGTCTATTTATCAATTGTCAGCGACTTTGAGAATACACACATTCTTAATGATGGAAATTGAAGTCGTATATCTATTCACAAATCATTTGTATTGTTCACTGTCTCTTCAATGGAACAATCGAAAACAATTGTCACAACATGATAAATTCCCGTCCAAGCAGCTGCCTGCATGTTGTGTTAGTATTTTTTTCTATTACTTCTTTATCCCATGCTTATAACTAAATGATAATCGTATTTGAAAGATTTGTATTATACACAAAAAGTAAAATAGATGGTTTCGGAAAACTACTTCGTATTCAATGTATACTTACTCGAAGAAGAGTCTCATATTTCCCATCAGTGAAATTATCAGAACTGATGAAAAATGTGCTCTAAAACGACAAATCATTATTAGTTTTAATGATATTCCTTTCCCATGTGGTCTTGTCCAGTTTACAGATAGAGAATAGTATGTAAAAAAGTAATTAATTTGAGACAAAACAACATTACAGAATAATAATGTGATTGAGAACGAAGAATATGAAATTATGAACACTAATTGATATTAAATAAAAATGGCTTATAAGTGAAAGTAAACAGAAATGTAAACCCTCCACCAAGGCGCTGTTGCATCGATATGCATTTAATATTATTATATTGGCATGAGTATCGAAATTGTAAAGGAAGAGGTTTAAAAGAGGCAATAATTGGTTCTGAAATGCTAAATTTAGCTGAAGTCCTAAATTATGTAGATTTTTGATAATTGAACACAATAACGTATTATCGTAGCTTCCTTTTAGAAATTTCAGTTGAAATGTCATAATACTGTCATTATGTTGAATGTGATCTAACATTACTATTTGATATGTAGATTTAAGAATGGACATGAGAGCGAGCCAAAGAAACACCCAGCCGACCAAAGAACAGAAAATACTTGATTAAAATCTTTTATTGTTAAAATCAGACAAACATATTTGAAACAAGTTTTTCAGCTCAATAACGTCAACTAAAAAAACAATGGTCATTAATGGGTCTGCAACACAGCGAAAAATGTGGTAGTATTAGATGAGAATATGTGTTTAAGCATCATGTAAAACATTTTACTGAAATAATCATTTTCGACCATGCCGTATTGCAGAAAGTTTCGTTTTCATTATTTGATGATTTGAAATCCTTTTTTCAAGGGGTAAAATTGTGGTATTCTGATGACCACATATTACTGTATATGTATGGTGTTTGCTTGGATGATGTTGCTTTATTTGATAAATTTAGGAATAGTTCTATTATCTTTTTTACATTTTTTACATTGTTTTGTCATTTTTTGTTGTTGTAAATATTGAAAGCAATTAATTTTACTTACTTTTCTTGAATTGTCAGAATATTTGGGCGGTCAAGTGTCTGGACTAATGACGTCAGAAAATGTTTATTCGACAACAAAATTTCCAAATTGTGCATTGCAGTCTTAATTCCGTCATTTCTTTTATCTGATATCTAAATGACGAGAAACATATTTTCAATATTTGCATGTGTGCATTTACAAGCCGTATTTGTAAATAGAGGCGACTTTTCACACTGATCTTCAAAATTTATAATCTATTTTGAATAATTCAAAATAACTAGAGGCTCTAAAGAGCCTGTGTCGCTCACCTTGGTCTATGTGCATATTAAACAAAGGACACAAATGGATTCATGATAAAATTGTATTTTGGTGATGGTGATGTGTTTGAAGTTTTTACTTTACTGAACGATTTTGCTTCTTACAATTATATCTATAATGAACTTTGCCCATTAGTAACAGAGAACTATATTTGGTAAAAATTTACATAAATTTACCATATGAATGAAAATTGTTAAAAATTGACTATAAAGGGCAATAACTCCTTAAGGGGTCAATTGACCATTTAGGTCATGTTGACTTATTTGTAGATCATTATTGCTGTTTACAGTTTATTGCTATCTATAATAGTATTCAAGATAACCAAAAACGGCAAAATTTCTTTAAAAATTACCAATTGGAGGGCAGCAACCCAACAACCAGTTGTCCAATTCATCTGAAAAATTCAGGGCAGATAGATATTGACTTGATTAACAATTTAACTTCTTGTCAGATTTGCTCTAGATGCTTTGGTTTCATAATTATAAGCCAAAAACTGCATTTTACCCCTATGTTCTATTTTTAGCCGTGGCGGCCATCTTGGTTGAATGGCCAGGTCATCAGACACATTTTTCAAACTAGATACCCCAAAGATGATTGTGGCCTAGTAGTTTCAGTGGAGATTTTGTAAAAGATTACTTAGATTTATGAAAAATGGTTAAAGATTGACTATAAAGGGCAATAACTCCTAAAGGGGTCAACTGACCATTTTGGTCATGTTGACTTATTTGTAGATCTTACTTTGCTGAACATTATTGCTGTTTACAGTTTATCTCTATCTATAATAATATTTAAGATAATAACCAGAAACAGCAAAATTTCCTCAAAATTACTAATTCAGGGGCAGCAACCCAACAACCGATTGACTGATTCATCTGAAAATTTCAGGGCAGATAGATCTTGACCTGATAAACATTTTTATCCCCATGTCAGATTTCCTCAAAATGCTTTGGTTTTTGAGTTATAAGCCAAAAACTGCATTTTACCCCTATGTTCTATTTTTAGCGGTGGCGGCCATCTTGGATGGTTGACCAGGTCACGCCACACATTTTTAAAACAAGATACCCCAAAGATGATTGTGGCCAAGTTTGGATTAATTTGGCCCAGTAGTTTCAGAGGAGAAGATTTTTGTAAAAGATTACTTTAATTTACGAAAAATTGTTAAAAATTGACTATAAAGGGCAATAACTCCTAAACGGGTCAACTGACCATTTTGGTCATGTTGCCTTATTTGTAGATCTTACTTTGCTGAACATTATTGCTGTTTACAGTTTATCTCTATCTATAATAATATTCAAGATAATAACCAAAAACAGCAAAATTTCCTCAAAATTACCAATTCAGGGGCAGCAACCCAACAACCGATTGACCGATTCATCTGAAAATTTCAGGGCAGATAGATCTTGACCTGATAAACATTTTTATCCCGTCAGATTTCCTCAAAATGCTTTGGTTTTTGAGTTATAAGCCAAAAACTGCATTTTACCCCTTTGTTCTATTCTTAGCCGTGGCGGCCATCTTGGTTGGTTGACCAGGTCACGCCACACATTTTTTAAACTAGATACCCCAAAGATGATTGTGGCCAAGTTTGGATTAATTTGGCCCAGTAGTTTCAGAGGAGAAGATTTTTGTAAAAGATTACTTTAATTAACGAAAAATGGTTAAAAATTGACTATAAAGGGCAATAACTCCTAAACGGGTCAACTGACCATTTTGGTCATGTTGACTTATTTGTAGATCTTACTTTGCTGAACATTATTGCTGTTTACAGTTTATCTCTATCTATAATAATATTCAAGATAATAACCAAAAACAGCAAAATTTCCTCAAAATTACCAATTCAGGGGCAGCAACCCAACAACCGATTGACCGATTCATCTGAAAATTTCAGGGCAGATAGATCTTGACCTGATAAACATTTTTACCCATGTCAGATTTGCTCTAAATGCTTTGGTTTTTGAGTTATAAGCCAAAAACTGCATTTTACCCCTATGTTCTATTTTTAGCCGTGGCGGCCATCTTGGTTGGTTGACCGGGTCACGCCACACATTTTTTAAACTAGATACCCCAATGATGATTGTGGTTAAGTTTGGTTTGATTTGGCCCAGTAGTTTCAGAGGAGAAGATTTTTGTAAAAGCTAACGCCGGACGACGACGGACGACGGACGACGGACGACGGACGCCGGACGCCGGACGCAAAGTGATGAGAAAAGCTCACTTGGCCCTTTGGGCCAGGTGAGCTAAAAACACCCGATTGCATGAACTCTTCATATATAAAGTTGGTGCTGTGATAAAGCAGTCTAATTTTTTCTTGTTTTACTCAATATAATCAAACGTAACTGCCTGATTAAACTTTTGTAGGCACGTCTTGTGTACATAATAAATTGGTGTCTATAAACAGTGTGTTGTCAATGCCAAAAAGCTTTAAAAACAAAAAAATCTATTTTTTTTTTTAGAAAAATGTAACTTGAAAATGATTAAATATAAAACAACTGGTGAAAGTTACCTCTAAATTCTGAAGTAAAGGATTGATTGTTATATCTTGGTTTGGAAAGAGCTGACGAAAAACATACGTCTGGTAGTCACAAAATGGTACCTTTGAGGTGAAAAGGTCAGATTTGATACTTCTCATTGTCATCTGAGCATCTGCAAATTCTAACAAAGAAATAGAAAATATTTGAAAGTAAAACAATAATACAATTCAGAATTTTTTAAAAATCGTTAAGAAATGTTCCAAGTGCTTCTTGATCAAATACCACAGCTTGTCAACATATGCAGTTTTGGGGATGATAAGTTTAAATCAAACTTACAAAGTACAACGTTTCATTATTTCTTAACATTATTTATCGAATATTACTAATTAAATTTGCACACCAATACTGTTATGATGAGATTTTTGGAAGTCACAACAGCATATTGCACAGGGCATACTATTCCAACATGTGACTAAAACGAAATTCTAAATATTCCCAATTTCCGTTCTTCATGCAAAATCCGCAATAGTTGTTGATAACAATTGTACCTTTGGTTGAGGTCAATACTATGTTATATCGACCAAGGACTTCGTCCTCAGTCAATATGCTTTTCTTGTTTCGATATAACTGCCTATCGACCTCATACAAAGGCTTTATTGTATTGTAATACATAGAATTAAGGCATCTGAGTTCATTTGGACATTTTGCATATCTCTTATTGAATTATGTGTCGATTTTACCAGTAAATAACATCAAAATGATGTATCTTGTTTTGGTGGTTGATTGTGAAAATTTTAATGGTTGTTAATTAGAAAAAAATCGTGGTCACACCATCACCTTTTCTTCTTTATTATATTTTTATCATAAGCAACTGCTATAAGTCCATATCACAAGAGGCCATCCCTAGTTTGTGTTGCTTATAATTTGATATGAAATTTCACGTTGTTTTTGAAACATATATTGTAAGCATATAAGTGTCCATTTCAAGTCTTCAAAACCTTATCTAACAATCTGCATGTCACTGGTAGAGGGAACTGTAAACCGCCTAGAACACCTGATTTCTCTTTTAGCTCATAATGGTGTTTGAGTAGTAACACAGGTTTGTGAAGAAGTTTAAAGACTTTCATCTGGTTGTGGGTTTGTTAATTTTTATCAATGGTTCTTACTTTGATTTGACCTACATTTACCCTTTTTTAAATGAACATAACTTATTGGATTTAAATAGAACAAAAATAGCGCCAGCACAAAAGTGAGACACACGCAACCGGACAAGAAACATGAATGCTTCACACTGAGGTATTTCAGAAAGTTTTTATATATATTGACATTCTAGAGAAATCAGTTGTTTTCCTTCATTGTAATAAGATTAACGGTACCAATTTTCCTGCACAAGATGCGCATTTCGACAAGTGACAGTCCTGTGGTAAGTCTCATGGACTGATGCTACCATCGTTAAAACACAGGACAGGGTTATTTTTACATCTTTGTACTTATTGAATGAAACATGTACATGTTTATTAGGATACATAAACACAATGAATGCAAATAAAACCTTGAGTTCACCAATCAAATTATCTCAGAAATTTCTTCAACTTGAATTTACATAATATCGGGGCAATCTCGATACGTAACGTAAACTTTGGAATAAAGTATCGGCTTTGCTTATTGTTGAAGGCCGTATGGTAACATATAGTTGTTCATTTTTTTGCCTCTTATGAATAGTTGTCTCATTGGCAATCATACCACATCTGTTTTTATATCATCTGCTAAATGTGTACTTGATTATTTTTACAAAGCAATGTTTTGTTTACAATTATTTCATGACAGTCGGCTCTCTTCGAAAGTTTTAAATGGACCATCATTGTTGAAGAACTACTATATTAGAATATTAAGCATTAGAAAAATCCGTATTTATAGACGAAACGCGCGTCTGGCGTACTAAATTATAATCCTGGTACCTTTGATAACTATTAGTTTGTATGTATTTGCAATGTAGACATTTAAAGTGTTTTTACTTGATCTACCACTTTTGAATACTTTACAGTTGATCAACGGATGTGAAAACAAATACACATTTTTAGGCCTAATTTACCATTGCCAATTTCCCTTTTACATAATTAATATTATCAATACCTTCTCTGCTAGCTTTTCGCACCATTTCTTCACGTGTCATTAATTCCATTTTGAATTCCTTTATGGTTTTTCTTTTTTTCTTTCTTAAAACCACAACAGACAATATACCGATTACAACAGCAATAACCAATGCTGCAGCCAAAACACCAACTATAATTGCCAATACTTGGACGTCTTCTTGGTACTGCAAGTCACCAATATAAACCTCTATTCTACCAACTTCAACCTGTAAAACTTTCATAACTTATGCAACAACCTTCTAGACCTGTGTCAACGGTTGAGATTGCTTCACATTAGATATAAAAAAAATATTCCCTTTAATAATAGACACAAATATTTCGCTTTACAATAAATAAGTGGTTTAATTTGAATCAATAAGCATTTCAACAATTCAACTGTTCTCTTGCAAATTTTCAATGCAGAACGAGTATTTTTAATTTCAAACTATCGGCTAAATGATTGTAGTTACATGGAAAATTAACAAAAAAAGTTTTCATGCTACCACCATATTATAATAGTTGCAGATTAAACATGAACTCATTTCTTTTCATAGAAATCCATTTTGACAGAGTAACTGACGGATGGAGTCAATTGTTTATTAGATTTGTTTCGCTGTTGATATGGAAGGTAATAAAATACAATTTACTTATAATTTATTAATATAGGAAGAACTAGATGTATCAAAGCGACACAATAAGCCTCGTCTCAAAAAGTTGAAAAATCTGAAATTTCAAAAACACATGTGGACAAAAACATGATGGTAGTCTCGCATATAAAAAATCAGCTCAAAATCTGGAGGCGTTTAGAAAAAAAGTCCTTATAAACGTGATTTTCAACAATTTTTAAAAAGTTTTAACCCTTACTTTTGTCAAGGGTTAAGGAACAAAACTTAAACTTGATATGTAACTCATCATGAGTAACTCACATACCAAAATTCAGCCCAATATCTGAAAGCGTTTAGAAACAAAGTCCGTATAACTGTGATTTTCAACAATTTATCATAGTCCAAAGCCCGTAATTTCGACAAAAATTAGTGGAGCGGAACGAAACTTAAACTTGATCTGTAACTCATCACGGTTAACTCAAATACCAAAATTCAGCCCAATATTTGAAGGCGTTTAGAAAAAAAATCCGTATAATGGTTTGTTGTGGAATGACGGAATGACAGAATGACGGAATTTCAGAATGACGGTATGACAGAATTTCGGAATGACGGAACTACGGACAAGGGTAAATCTATATGGCAACGACAACTTCGTTGCGGGGCCATAAAAAAGTAATGGATTACTAAACTATTTCTAGAAATATTGCATGAACAATTCAGATCCGAAAAGGTAGATTTCTAATGATGTCTCTTAGTTAATATAGACAATTGTCAAACATTGAAAAGACTATTTTCATTTATACTTACAATAACATGAACTGTATTTACATCTGACTTATTTGTTCGAGGAACGTTTTTTGGTGGAACACATTTAATAAAATCCATTGTTATGTCAGATATTTCAGAGATGAGGCATTTTCCATCCAAACCAACTAGTATGTTGTAATCGTCAAATCTAGCTCCATTTAAAATATTTTTACCCTATAAGGACAAATCAAAATGGAAACATAGCATTACAAAAATAAGTACGTTTCTTGATATGAAATTGTTTTGATTTAAACACGAATCCCGTAAATTGAAATCCAAAAGAAGAAGAGGTTTTGTGACATTAAATTAGACTTTATATACTAGCATTTGGAAACTTCCGATAAAATGTCACCTTCTTGTAGAAATGTTGGTTTTGTTTCTGTGGGGGGTATGAAGGACAGCATATATGTTCTAGTAGTTGAACCTTGAAAAATTTTGAATAAATCTTGAAAAGTCATTAATTATCGCAAAATTGATTTCAGGTGTTTCTGGTCAAATTTTACTAAGGAGTGGGAGGGGGACTTATATTTTCGATATAATTATCATCAGAAAATTAGAAAAAAGGTGTGATATAAATCATGTTAATCCGGAAGCACAGACTACTGAGTAGATGAGGACTATAATGTTTTCATATGTATTTGTATCAATGTTTAAGGGCATACGATACAGTTTTGATCCCGTATTTACAAGTTGATCAAAATTTGCATATAGGCTATTTCTTACCTGATTAAGTCAAATATTTAATAAAAATTATACCTTCATGTGCTACTTTTTGGGTTAATCGAGGTCGAAATTTTGTGTATTTGCTCAAAATTCGGATTTGTCGCCGTATTTTCCTTTTCGAAAGAAAGACATAACTTTTTTGTTTTAAAAGATAAGCACAAATTGTTTTTTGTTAAATAATTTGTAATTTCTGTATTTTATAAGTATTCTAAAAATTTATGCATTTTTTGTTCAGAAATAACTCATATTTATCAAATGGTCATAAATTGAGAAAAAAACGTAATTTTTTGCTGTATATTTATCAAAATTAAAAAAAAATGCACTATTCACAGTTTTATAAAATTTGGTCCACATAATCTCCGTGCCAAATGAAACAAAATGTTGGTTTGAAGAATGGGGGTCCATGCAATCGTTTTCAAATTAAATCAGTTTGAATGATAAAAATCAGTCAAAAAATGCATCTTTTTACGATATGTCACAGTTTGACGTCGCGAAAATAACATTTTACGTTAGCAACGTCATTACCTCCCCTGTAACTGTATCGTTTGCCCTTAAAAATGGCTATACATTTGAAATAAGAAAAAAATGTTTCACCTTCTAATACTCCGCAGTCTTATATCTAAAGAGGGGATTCAAAATAGAAATAGGTTCATAACAATAAAGGCAAAAGTACTATACCGCCTTTCAATAGTCATAAATCGTTTAAACTGAAACAAATCCGGGTCAAAAACCAAAACCGAGGAATACACATTTCTTTTATAGTCTAACTTGATTACGAATGATTCAAAATCAGTTTACTTTAATAATTAAAAAAAATAACATGTTATTATTTCAAGAGTCAAATAATACTCAGGAACTCTTTATTAATTTATGAAACTGTTTATGTTGATACGTGATTTTGTTTAACGTACCTTGATTGTAATGGAAGATTCCTTGTCATACTTAATCACACCATCGAATCTTTCGAAAGAAGGATCATCAACATAATTAATTTCAAAAGCACGTGCTATTCCGTCAAAATTAACAATAACAGTTTGGACATTTGGCTGATTTGATAATTTTTCAGGTGTTTGGCAAACAGCTTTCTTATCAGAAGGTACTTCACAAGGGTCATCCTAAAAATACAGGAAAATGAAAGTACAGATATGGATGTTTTCGCTTTGCAACCCTCTCTTTAAACATGGTTTCGTTCAATTTGCGACGATTGAATGACTAAATAGGGTATATGTCTATGAAAATTACTTATCAAGTTCATATAACTTGTGGTGGATCTTTTTCATGTGAGGAAGTTGTTGAACGTGCGAAGGAGACTTTGAGATGCAGACAATTGATTAAAGGATGTTACTTAACAATATGGCTGTATAATTTGAACTATGTTAATCCATTGTTTCCTTACAAGTTTTTTTTATCAAAATTATAGATGAGAGATGTGTTAGCCTAAATGTTCGAATTCTTATTTTTTCTTGTTCTTACAAAAATATTGTCAAGCAAGTAAAACCAATCATTTACTACATTTTAGAAAAAAAGAAGCTGAACTTCACTGAAAGCTACCTAAGGAGTCCAAGTTAATGAGCATACGTCGAAACTACAGTAAAAAAACTACGTTTTTCCTTTCCAAATTTGTGTTTTATCAATGTCAGTTGAACATGAATGCCATGTTTAAAAGATTTCAACTCCAACAAATCGAAAGCGCATGTCGAATCATATCAAATCAACTTTATTGGTTTATTGCACAAATAAGAATTTTCTCACGGTACAAGTTTATATCATTTATAAACAGCCGGTCAAAATTGACTGTCCCTTTGGTATCTTTCGTCCCTCTTTTACACGGGTAGTACAGTATGCAATGAAAAGGATCACATTTATCAGTCTTCGAGATTTGGCGGTGACCACCTTAGTTACAATAGGGAATACATATTTCCAGTTGTTTAGACAATTATATGGTCATTTTTATAAATTTCCTGTTTTTAGAATTTTCGAAAAACTAAGGATTTTCTTATTACAGGAATAGATTATTTGTGTTGACATGAATTATCATTTATAAATTAACTGTTTACAAACTTTTGAATTTTTTGAAATAATAACGCTTTTCTACCTCAGGCATAGATTACCTTAGCTGTATTTGGCAACACTTTTAGTAATTTTGGATCTGAACGCTCTTCAACTTTGTACTTTATTTGGCTTTTTTTTCTTTTTTACTTTTTTTTTAACCTTTTTGGATTCGAGCGTCACTGATGAGTCTTTTGTAGACGAAACGCGCGTATGGCGTATATACAAAATTTAATCCTGGTATCTATGATGAGTTTTATTTACCTTAGCCGTATGTGGCAAAACATTTTTGGAATTTTGGGTCCTCATTGCTTTTCAACTTTGTACTTGATTGGCTTTATAACTATTTTGATCTGAGCGTGACTGATGAGTCTTGTGTAGACGAAACGCGCTTCTGGCGTATTAAATTATAATCGTGGTACCTTTGATAACAATTAGAGTCATTATGTAATTCAGAGATTACTTGTTTGACTTTATGAATATTTTGATATAAGCGTCACTGATGAGTCTATTAGAGGAAATGTATACATAATTATGATCCACCTTATGTGGAATTTTAATATAAGGTGGATCATATGTATACATTTTCTCTTATAGATTTTTTTTGATGATTTAACAAAAAAATGATTTTACTATGCTTTTTTTTCAAAAATATAATAAAAGTATGGGTCACCGTGCTATGTGTCAAGCTAAAAGTCGTACACAATTACACAAATAAGAATAGATTGTTATGAAAAAACACTTTATAGGTTTTATGATTTGCTTTAAGAAAACAAAAAGAAAAAAAATATCACCGAACTTGTTTCCATGCTATAAGTGAATCAAAAGAATATTCAAATCATAACATTATATTTTTTTCAGTAAAAGTGTTTTCTCACCTTGAATGGCTAATTTGAAAAATTGATTCTAAAAACACGAGTGTTTTGGAATTTGTTAAATCATTTTAGTTAGTGCAATTAATCTCTTACTTTCCTTTATGCAAATTAAAGTTTTTCCAATAAATTGCACATCTATGTACAAATTTGTAAGTTTAGACTAAGAACTTGCCGATTGTGTACTGCGATTGTACAATCAAAGATGGCGGTATGAATCTACTATAATATTATGACATTATGCTAGACAAAATTAAAAATGTGTTTTCTTAATTTATGAAAGAGTATACAATAAGGGGTAAATTAGAAATCACTTACCACTCTTTCGACAGTTATCTGTCCAACGTTATTGAAACCATCACCATTAATTGTAAATGTTGAGCCTCCACTAATGTATAAAATCACACAAATTTATAAATTTACACTACTGAAATGACTCATGTATACTTTTAAGATGACAATTAACATGTGAAAAAAATCAAACATATAATAATGGAGCGTTACTCCTTGGATTCTTAACTTAACCGGGTTAATTCAGTTCTATCTTATTATCTTTTAGATACTTGAAGTAGACGTTATAAGGTGTTTAACCGTATACCTATTTAATGAAACGTTATAAAGTCTTAACCTTGTACAATTTTACGAAACAGTTGTGAACCTTAGATGAGTATTTTGAAGAACTATATTTTTAAAATCTGTAAAATAAAGGGCTGCGCTTTAGCGCATGATACGCCCGTTGCTCTTTTAACTTGTCTTTTATGCTTTAAATGAATTTATATGATCAACTAGAAATATATATACAAATCAAAAGGGATGTTACATTAATATATTCACCAAAGTTTCATAAAATCCCCCTTTTTTAAGTATAAAAATTCATTACTTAAGAAAACGTAAAATCTAAAATTTATAAAAATGGAAAGGGAGCTTATGTCAATAGATATAAACAATTTATCAAAGTTGCATAAAATTTTGTGAAAGTGTTTATAGTTATTGTCCCAAAATTGGAAAATCCCCCCTTTTTTAAATTCATAACACGGAAATGTAAAATCTGAAATTTATAAAAATTGAAAGGGAGCTTACATCAATAGATATAAACAATTCACCAAAGTTTCATGGACATTGGTGAAAGCCTTTTTGAGTTATTGTCCGAAGTGTTGAAAATCCCCCTTTTTAGCTCACCTGGCCCGAAGGGCCAAGTGAGCTTTTCTCACCACTTGGCGTCCGTCGTCCGTCGTCGTCGTCCGTCGTCCGTCGTCGTCGTCCGTCGTCCGTCGTCGTCCGTCGTCGTCGTCGTTAACAATTTACATTTTGAACTTCTTCTAGAGAACCACTGAATGGAATGGAACCAAACATGGCATGCATGTTCCTTATGAGGTGCTGACCAAGTGTTGTTACTTTGTAGCCGATCCATCATCCAAGATGGCCGCCAGCGGGGGACTTAGTTTAACATAGGACCCTATGGGAAATGCATACAAATGACTTCTTTTAGAGAACCACTGAATGGAATGAAACCAAACATGGCATGAATGTTTCTTATGAGGTACTGACCAAGTGTTGTTACTTTGTTGCCGATCCATCATCCAAGATGGCTGCTAGCCGGGGACTAAGTTTAACATAGGACCCTATGGGAAATGCATACAAATGACTTCTTTTAGAGAACCACTGAATTGAATGAAACCAAACATGGCATGAATGTTCCTTATGAGGTGCTGACCAAGTGTTGTTACTTTGTTGCCGATCCATCATCCAAGATGGCCGCCAGCGGGGGACTTAGTTTAACATAGGACCCTATGGGAAATGCATACAAATGACTTCCTCTAGAGAACCACTGAATGGAATGAAACCAAACATGGCATGAATGTTCCTTATGAGGTGCTGACCAAGTGTTGTTACTTTGTTGCCAATCCATCATCCAAGATGGCCGCCAGCCGGGAACTTAGTTTAACATAGAACCCTATGGGAAATGCATACAAATGACTTCTTTTAGAGAACCACTGAATGGAATAAAACCAAACATAGCATGAATGTTCCTTATGGGGTGCTGACCAAGTGTTGTTACTTTGTAGCCGATCCATCATCCAAGATGGCCGCCAGCGGGGGACTTAGTTTAACATAGGACCCTATGGGAAATGCATACAAATGACTTCTTCTAGAGAACCACTAAATGGAATGAAACCAAACATAGCATGAATGTTCCTTATGGAGTGCTGACCAAGTGTTGTTACTTTGTAGCCGATCCATCATCCAAGATGGCCGCCAGCGGGGGACTTAGTTTAACATAGGACCCTATGGGAAATGCATACAAATGACTTCTTCTAGAGAACCACAAAATGGAATGAAACCAAACATAGCATGAATGTTCCTAATGGAGTGCTGACCAAGTGTTGTTACTTTGTAGCCAATCCATCATCCAAGATGGCCACCAGCGGGGGACTTAGTTTAACATAGGACCCTATGGGAAATGCATACAAATGACTTCTTTTAGAGAACCACTGAATGGAATGAAATCAAACATGGCATGAATGTTCCTAATGTGCTGCTGACCAAGTGTTGTTACTTTGTAGCTGATCCATTATCCAAGATGGACGCCAGCGGGGGACTTAGTTTAACATAGGACCCTATGGGAAATGCATACAAATTACTTCTTTTAGAGAACAACTGAATGGAATGCAACCAAACATTGCATGAATGTTCCTTATGCCGTGCTGACCATGTGTTGTTACTTTGTAGCCCATCCATCATCCAAGATGGCCGCCAGCATGGGACTTAGTTTAACATAGGACCCTATGGGAAATGCATACAAATGACTTCTTTTAGAGAACCAAAGAATGGAATGAAATCAAACATAGCATGAATGTTCCTAATGTGGTGCTGACCAAGTGTTGTTACTTTGTAGCCGATCCATTATCCAAGATGGCCGCCAGCAGGGACTTAGTTTAACATAGGACCCTATTGGAAATGCATACAAATGACTTCTTTTAGAGAACCACTGAATGGAATAAAACTAAACATTGCATGAATGTTCCTTATGAGGTGCTGACCAAGTGTTGTTACTTTGTAGCAGATCCATCATCCAAGATGGCCGCCAGCAGGGGACTTAGTTTAACATAGGACCCTATGGGAAATGCATACAAATGACTTCTTTTAGAGAACCACTGAATGGAATAAAACCAAACATGGCATGAATGTTCCTTATGAGGTGCTGACCAAGTGTTGTTACTTTGTAGCCGATCCGCCATCCAATATGGCCGCCAGTGGGGGACTTTTGAATGAAATTAAACATGTTCCTTTCCTTATCAATGAGGTTGTGTTGTCACTTTTAGCCAAATTTTATATTTTTTCATGATTTCAAAAACCCAAGTAGAATCAGGTGAGCGATACAGGCTCTTGAAAGCCTCTAGTTTTATGAATAAAGCCCCATAAATCCAAAACTTAAAATCTAAAATTTATAAAAATTGAAAGGGAGCTTACATCAATAGATATAAACAATTCACCAAAGTTTCATGGACATTGGTGAAAGCCTTTTTGAGTTATTGTCCGAAGTGTTGAAAATCCCCCCTTTTTTATGAATAAAGCCCCATAAATCCAAAACTTAAAATCTGAAATTAAAAAAAAACGAAAGGGAGCTTACGTCAATAGATATAAACAATTCACTTAAGTTTCATGGAAATTGGTGAAAGTGTTTTTGAGTTATTGTCCGAAGTGTAGACGACGGACGGACAGACGGACGGACGGACGGACGGACAACGGTATACCATAATACGTCCCGTCTAAAAGACGACGGGCGTATAAAAAGTAAAATTACAAAATTACACAACGCGGAGGAAAGTAACATAGTTCTAAACAAAAAGTCCACAAGCAAATGGCAAAATCAAAAGCTCAAACACATCAATCGAATGAGTAATTCAATGTTTCTGTCACTTATATACGTCATCGTGTATTTTAAATTAACGAATACTAACCTCTCTATAGCTTTTAATGTCTCATTCGAAATATCAATTGTTGGATCCGGTAAATACTGAAATGTTCTTGTCAGTTGTAATGTTGTATAAGTATCTATAACAACCACCAGCTTTGTCAAGTTACGAGGTTCATTTGATTTACCAGTTTTGCACATTATTTTCGAATCATTCATATTTACACTATCAAGAATGCTGAAACAACGTGAAAACGCATTTCAAAAATGGTTTCAAACTAACAATACAAAATAATTATATATAACAAAACGTGTGTCTCTGTATTTCATTAATATGTCTCGCAATTGTTATAACAACTGTTTTGGAATTCAACAGGACTGAAGTTATTAAAAATTAATCTCTCGCGTTAACAGAATTATGGTGGAGAGGAACCTCACTTATCCAGTCCCAAAAACTGAATGTATACAACTTGTATGTTTATATTTCATTTGACCTATTTACTGTTGTTTTACAGTTTAAATACATTTTGACTTTGACTATCGTTAGTACTAGCGTCAAGATAATAGAAGTTAGTCCAGGTTAAAATTTCGCTTTAACTCTAAATTCGTTATTGAATTATTTGTCATATGAACTTTATCACTACATGTAGGTCAATGGAAATATGTGTTAGAATGTCGGCACAACCTAATGTTCCTATCGATTATTTTTTAAATTCTGAATTACTCATAGCTTCAGTTTTGTGTGATCGCGTGCGTGGTTTTTGTTGTTGTTATATATCTTATTCATTTGGTGATTTCTTGTATTATCATCTGGATTTTGACCACCCCATTCAACTTGTATATTTCGGCATATACTCTCACTATAATTTATTCTCTTGGGAAAAACAATTTTTTTTATGTTCGTTTAGTATGGTTCAGCTGAAAACTGAAGTATTAAAAATTCGGCAATCGAATAACTCGGTTTTGGTTTGTGATTTGTTGTTTTCTATCGATTTATGAGTTTGGACATCGGTAAACTACTGTTGCCTTTATTTCTGAGTTACAAAATGTTATATAAAATGGCAGATGATGAAATGAACATATACTAAAAAAGTCGACTTGAATTGTGGAATGCTCATAATCAAATCATATAACTTTTGGGGCCCTTTATAGCTTGTTGTTGGGTGTGAGCCAATGCTCCATGTTGAAGGCCGAACCTTGACCTATAATGGTTTAATTTTATGAAATGTTACTTGGATGGAGAGATGTCACATCGGCACTCATACCGAATCTTCCTATATCTATATAATCAATTTCAAATAACCTGCATTCTATGCATCGGACGCTACTTTCATCACAGAATTCTATACTATATCGGTCTGGTCCTTCAAACGTGATATTTTGGCCTGATATGATAATGGTTGTATTTCCAGCTAAAATTCCCTTATTAGGATAAAAGTTCTGGATGTCACCTGGATTCTGAAATATCAATGGCGATTTAACTCTATAGGCAAAACATAGAATAAACCAAAGTCTTGTAGCATTAATTATTTATTTGAATATATCTGACAGTTCAAATATGATTTTCATAGAATTGTTCAGTGAAAGAACAATACTTCGTGGATTAGATATAGATATGTTCAAATTTGTTATGCACACAATAGAATGTTTCGTATCATTTAACTTTGCTGTGTCATACAAGGGTAAATATTGATATAAGAGTGCATAATAGTTAATGAAAGCCATCCTTCCACATAAATGCAAATACATATTACTAATTTGCTGTCAATTAAATGTAAGAAAATAAATTTTGAAATTTAATAGTAGTAGACTACATATGTTTATACTAAATACATTGTAAATCATATGAATCCACAAAATTTTGCAACATATAATAAGGAAACAAAATGACTAGCAACCACGTACAAGCAGTAAATAAAAAAATAAAATTATTGAAACAGTCACTTGAACAGATAAATAAACATCAGACATTACAGCTTGTGAACTAATGATTTAAATGTTTTCTTTCCTTTAGTGGGATAAGTTACAAATCTATAATTCAGTCAGAAGATTAATATTCCGTTTGTATTTTAAGCATCTCTGTAAGCATATCACCATACTTTTGGTGCAATTATTAGTATGATCAATTTTTAATTAACATAAGGTGTCAAAATTTGCATATTAACAACGAACAATTCAAAATGTTACATATTGCATATTTTCGGGATTGTGAATATCTACAGAAACTATGACTATGCTACAAAGAATTTAGAGCAGCATAATTATTTTAAATTGATGATCAACATATCTCAATGCAGTTTTATTTTGACAAGAAATGTCGAAAATTTACAAAATTAACTTCCGTATACTTTGTCAATTTAATAAATGTTTGTATCCAATATATTTACCTTGTATGTAAAATATATATTTTTCGTTATAGGGCTTGGACAACCTTTAAATGACATTTGTATTGTTGCATTATTCGGTTCTAAAATTTTTCCAGTTACACAACTGAACCTGCTAAAAAATATGAATATTGATTGAATAACACTGTTACACAATAAAAGACATTCCTTTGTATTATAACGAATTCAATCTTACTTTTGGTTAAACTATATATTTATAGAGTAATAAAGTACACTGTATACCGATATTCATCTAATTCTAAATTGTATTAAGTTTTATTGCATTCTCTAAATCCGTTTTTTTTTCTGTTTTACATCTCGGATTTGTCCCTGCGATATCTGTTATCTGCACATTTTTGTGTCTTGTGTGGTTTAGAGTGTAAACCTATACACTCTTAAAGTGAGATTAAAAAAGAAATATATAGGTGGTTCAGAAACCATTACGTTTTGTCAATTAGAGAACAATCTTACGTTTCTTGAATATATTTGAAACAAAGGAAAAGTGTTAATATATACATCAAAAGGACAGCAAATCATTGACAAAAATAGCCAAATTATATCCTTGATTTGTGTATCATATTACAAACTAATGCACTTATATAGTAAACTTACGAACTCTCGTTTTTATCTGATTTGTCTGATCTTTCACTGTCGTAACCTTCATCACTGAGAGGGAAAAAGTATGCTGTATAGGTATTCTGATATCTAATGTATTTTCAAGTGCAATGTTTTAATTTCGGTTACGTTATTTCTTAAATCGTTCTATAGACGTTGTTTGTGCAAGCGTCCTTGTCTGTTTTTGTATGTCAGATTTTCATTATCCCTGAGAATTTCTGATATCAGGACCGTGTTATTTAGAGTGTGTCATTCTTAAAATTCAGAATGTAAAAGAGTAAAGTGTCAACCCGACAAAAGAGCAAAAAAAACCCAGATAATAGTTCAGCAACGGTCTCCAGCACAGCAAAAAAAATCCTGCATCCGGATGTGGGCGTCAGCTGGGCCTAATGCAAAATGTGTTATAGTTCAGCGAAAATCGATTTCACATTAAACAATGAAACAATATTTAACAAAAGAGACTCTAAATGTAACAAAGAACAGAGGCTCCTGACTTGAGACAGGCGCAAAAATTGGACTCGCTTTTCAACTATTCACTCTTTAATGAAAACTGTTTCGAATACAAAACTCACATAAACAACTTAACGTACCATTAGTTTATATATATATAGAAAGGAAATGTGTTTATACATCAATGAAACAACATCTCTTTGACAAATAAATAGCTAAATTATAATATTGATGTTATTATCATATTTCAAAACTATTGAATTACTATGGTAAACTTACAATTTTTTTTCTTTTTCTTCTGTAATGTCAGTGCATTCAGCTTCATCAATGAAAAAATATTCCGGCTCATCATCTTCGTTATTGACAGTTACAGTTATTGATGTCCCTCCGTTGACTGGTCCACTTACAGGATATATCTAAAAATGTATAAATGTTATCTTCATTGATAAAAAAGGTGTATGATAATGCTACTTGTATATTTCTTTTAACCGATTGTTACCTGGTGTTAACAACATTGATCTACAAGACTTAGTTATTTTAAAATTTTATGTTTCGTCTTCTATATAAGCAACTGGACCACCACTGTTTTTGTTGCAGTTGTGTTTATCAGAATTTGGATTTTTGTGTAGTGTTTTGTGGGCTTTTGATTTGTCTTTTCATAATTTTCTGTTTTGTTAATGTATAATTGTCTTGTTTTCTTCGACTTATGAGTTTAAGTTGTCTCCTTGATATATATTGCCTCTTGAATATTTTATAATATATCTTAATATAAAACTTAAATCACATGTTTCAACATACTGTATGATAATGTTGGTAAAACATTTTCTATATATATGGTGTAAAAATTCAATATATCCTTATTAGCAATAACAGTAGACGCGATTTAATCGTATTAAGAAAAAAGATGATTCATTTACTTTTTACATTTTACTATGGCATACTGACAAGTTAAATATAAAGAGTATCAAGGCTTTCACATATACCTTTTCAACTGTCACGTTGTTATTCCTTTGACAGTTCTTAACATATTGTGAGTTGCTACAGTCTTCATATTTATAGAATCCATCACATGTGTATACTACAAATTCACAAAAACTAAATATATCGTACGTTAGATCATAATTTTCATTTCGAATAAGATTTGACAAAAAAAAAAATATAGACCTTATTCTGTTTTCAAACAGCACACAGAATAAACGTTTTGAATAACAAATGTTTTTTCACACTATTTTAGATTTATGAATAATATCGGAATTACTCTAAACACTGAAAAAAAATACATGTTTTTTTTTCTTCATGTTTTCATGTTTTGTTTCAAGTTTTTTTTAAAGAGTTTATATCTCTATCCGTTTTGCAATCTTAAATGGAATTTCAATATCATCAGCAAATTCGTTCTATCAAAGAAATGCATATTCAAGTAATATAACAAGGTTTGTTCTCGCTTTTCCGACATAATCTTATTTGCGATAAAAAAAAAATGCATTTTACCTGAACTTTCTAAAAATTTTGTATTCTGGCAACATTATAATTTTCTTGAATTTTGTGATGAACACAAAGATTTGCAGTACGATCATAGCTTCGTCGACTTTGAGACAACCTCCATGTTCAGTATGTTATATCTGGTTTTTTTGTTATTATGGCGTTGTCAGTTTGTCGTCTAAAAAAATGTACTTATGAGTTTGAATGTACCTTTTGTATCTTTTGTCTCTCTATCATTAATAACAGCATTCAATTTGACTTACAGGAACTTCATGTCCACATGTAATTACTAATATACTGTCATTTCTATTAAAAAATTATCTTGATGAGCGCCAAGGAGGTTAAACATTTACATTGTCCTTGTATTTTGCATTGACACGAAATGGTATTACAGAATGACAGGTTATTTTAGTGGTTTTTATAACAAACATGAACATGTTTAACCCCGCCACATTATTTATGTATGTGCCTGTCCCAAGTCAGGAGCCTGTAATTCAGTGGTTATCGTTTGTTTATATGCTACATATTTGTTTTTCGTTCATATTGTTTTTTACATAAATAAGGCCGTTAGTTTTCTCGTTTGAATTGTTTTACATTGTCTTATCAGGGCCTATTATAGCTGACTATGCGGTATGGGCTTTGCTCATTGTTGAAGACCGTACGGTGACCTATAGTTGTTAATGTCTGTGTCATTTTGGTCTTTTGTTGATAGTTGTCTCATTGGCAATCATACTACATCTTCTTTTTTATATGATCGAAACAGAAAATGTACAGTAATGCAAAATCAGTTATATCTAAGGAAATTGTCCAAAACATAACAAAAACCTATTACATTGTAATACACCATTATGCCGTAACAAGCTTGGACTTCTTTTGAGAACTTGACTGTACATTGACAAATTCTTTTAAATGGTAATGATAATGAATATTTGTATTTGTTTTTCATAGTTTAATTGGTAACAAAAATAGCGAACATATTGATATTAAATCAACGTTTTATGATTTTTATATGTTTTGCTGTTACACCATTGTCCAGGTTAACGGAGCGGTTGAGCGCCCACAAACATATATTACGCCGTCACATTCTTTATTTGCCTGTCCCAAGTCAGGAGCATATAGTTCAAAAGTTATCGTTTGGTCATCTGTCATATTTGTATTTCGTTGATTGTTTTGTTATAATATAATGCCGGTAGTTCCATTGCAACGCATTATTTCATAACTTGTATGTCATGGTCTTTTATATCCGACTATACTCTATACGGATTTCTCATTGTTGAAGGCCGTATGATGCTTATAATTGTTACCACCCATCATTTTTGTACATTAGTGGATAGTTCTTTCATTGGCAATCTTACCACAACTTCTCATTCCAATAGGAACAATATAAAACTTTTTTAGTTAGGGTGGTAATAGTCATGTTAATTTTTGTTTTATCATTTCGTGCAAAGCATAGCAATGTGTACAGAAATAGTCTAATCTTACCATTTAAAGTCACCTCATTGTCGAAGTACAAATTATTGAATTTTAGACGAACGATGTAAGGTTTTACTGATTCATTCAACTAAAATAGAGATAAATATAGGTAACAGTAGTATACCGCTGTTCGAAAGTCATAAATCGATTGAAATAAAACAAATCCGGGTTACAAACTAAAACTGAGATAAACACAACTAAACAGCAGAAACACTGAAGTGCAACAAAAAAAGAACTGTACATCATCAATATTCGGCTGACAGCAATTTTTGTTAGGTTTAAAATCTGCAGCTACTTTGTATCATAAAGTTTTGATTGCTCAAAAGCAATCTTTGGTACCGTCTTGTTAAAAAGAAGTGGCTTCCAAAGATTTTTAATTGTTTAAATATAATCGTTGGCCAATTTGTTGAAATATGCGGTGTTTGCCTAGGAATATCATTTTTTTGAATAAGTGATATTTATGTCGTCGAATGTTATTATAATGTAAATTTTTGTGGGTTTGTATTGCTACGTTTTTAGTCTTTTATGTTGTGTTTTGTTTACAATGGTGTGTTTGCTGGTATAATTCTTTTTTACCATGGCATCGTCAGTCTATTTTCGAATTATGAGTTTGAATGTCCATCTGGTGTGTGTGCCTCTCCTAAACTATTCGAACGTATGCCTTACAATGTCATCAAACACAAGTTTTCCTACTTACTTGAATTTACTAAAACGGTCTTTCAATAAGCAGTGTAGCAACTTATACATGTTATAATACTCCTTTCAGCAGTAAAATAATGTATATGGTAAATTTTGATAATCTTCTATGTAAAACAAGATTTTTTTTATATTCTTATGCAAGCAACTAACAATTTAAACCAACTTTGACTAAATCAATTATTACAGATATGTTTGCAATCCTAGAGATTAAAATATACACTTCATACCTTATGACAAACTTGACGAATGTATGGGAAGAGATTTTCGCCACGATGCAAAGTTTACTGTTACAAATTGTGACTTTGATGGAGAGTTGTCTCATTGGCACCACTCATCCCATATTTTCTTATATCAATGAATATAAACTGATCAGGTGTTCAGGAAGTATTACTGAATTTTCGAAAAAAACAAATTCATTCACATCTCAATGTCTAGTTACATCCCAATCTTTTCCTCGTGAAACCTTACTTTCTATCGTGACAGTGATTATAGAAATCAACGTAACGGGTAGAAAACGACGGCGACAGTCATATACTCAGTTAGAACAGGCATGTTTGTTGATGTGGTTCATAAGTGTTTCTCGTTTCATGTGTTTTTTATACAAATTAGACCGTTGGTTTTCCCGTTTGAATGGTTTTACGATTATAAATACTAGAAATTGTTGGGGCCCTTTATAGTTATCAAAGGTACCAGGATGTAATTCATTAAAGCTTGCTGTTCGTAATGAGGCAAAGTTCCGTGTTGATGGTTTATTTTTATAAATTGTGACTTGGATAGAGAGTTGTCTCATTGGCACTCATACCATATCTTCTTATATCCATGTAAATGCTTGGTCAAACAGGTTTTATTTCTAGATACTCTGTTAGATGACATGCTTATTTTTATGATAGTTATAATCTTTAAGTCTCACCTGAACTCCAATACACGTAAAATATGTATGGTTCCTACCCCACAGTACTTCTACAGTATTTACAATACTACCATCTTGACTTATTTCACATGTATAGTTTGATGAAGGCATGTTATCAGTCAACTACAAAATGAATATACTACATGTATATTGAATTAAAATATTTGATTTAGTTTATTATTATGATAAGTTCATTTAAGATTTCGAGCAGCTCATGGATTACTAGTATTTCTCCGAATATCAATATCACAAATGAATACAGTAAAAATTATATTTTAGCGGCATAATTGTTTTGAATAAAATTACAGTCGAATACTAAAAAACAGACTTAGATTCCGTAAAAAGTGAAAATTGACAATTTTGTTCACAATCCAAAACAAGCTATAAGTTTACAAGTACAACCAATTGCATTGTGTGTATAGGCAAAGGTAATAATGTATCTTTGGTTAGCTTGCTTGCTAGCTGAACCGTATAGTTATTATTAGGCAAGGTATACTTGTACCCTCCTTTTGAAGTCCACTCTTAAATGAGGGTAGTTTACCTAACCTAATAATGACTTCACGGTTCAGCTAGCGAGCAAGGTTACCAAAGATATTACCTTTGCCTACACACTAAATGCAATCGGCTGTAATAGCATTGGATGTTGTCTACTGAATTATGAAATTTCTAAATAATACAGAAAATTGTAGCATTTATTTTATATAAGATTTTAGCAACATGCTCATTTAAATTTCCGTACATGGATTGAATAATTGTGTTTGCTTTAGCATCTTCTTTTTACCATAATGTCTATCTTTTCGTTGCTATATGTTTTTGTTGATACATGTATGTCTTGAAAGTCCGTGAAAAATACATGTAGAGCTTATAAATTATAAAACCTTTTAACCGAACCTAAAGTATACTTAAAAGTAAGACCATGAAAATCTGGTTTAAAGAAGATCACTTATTATTTTACTATGATCTTACATTGCTTTCAAATTCTCTCACTGGAATGGTTAAATTTTTATGTCGTTTAGCATGCAAGTCAAACTTCAAATTTGTTTCTAAGTGGGGACACAAATCGTCTTTCTGTAAATTAATATACATGAAAAAAACAAAACAGTGAAATATTCGTTCAATCAGTTTAATTGAGGTCTGGAGCTGGCATTTCAATAACTGATAGTAGTCCTTTGTTAATTCATATTTCATTAACTTAATTTTTCATTATTTAACTTACATTATGACATGCGTATTTCTTACGACAAACAGAACTAGTTCATTTATTCACCTCTTAGCTTCATCTTTTCCTCAGAAAGAACTTCCAATAAATTAATAAAATTATATCTGTCCAATTGCAGGCGTTATTTTTATGCCCCACCTACGATAGTAGAGGGGCATTATGTTTTCTGGTCTGTGCGTCCGTTCGTCCGTCCGTCCGTTCGTCTGTCTGTCTGTTCGTCCGTCTGTCCCGCTTCAGGTTAAAGTTTTTGGTCAAGGTAGTTTTTGATGAAGTTGAAGTCCAATTGACTTCAAACTTGGTACACATGTTCCCTATGATATGATCTTTTTAATTTTAATGCCAAATTAGAGATTTTACCCGAATTTCACGGTCCACTGAACATAGAAAATGATAGTGCGAGTGGGGCATTCGTGTACTGAGGACACATTCTTGTTTTTTTCTGATATAGTTTTCAATCGAATTGCCTTGATAACATGACTTCAACAACTGTTTCAATTTGTTTGCAGGGCAGTATCAATTATAAAATTGAGAATGGAAATGGGGAATGTGTCAAAGAAACAACAACCCGACCATAGAAAAAACAACAGCAGAAGATCACCAACAGGTGACTGTATTCGGTAATTTCCGATAAAAAATCCTAAGTTTACCGAATGAACCACCACCATCACATACATCAATCATCATCATCACCATCACTGATCATCACCTTCATCAACAAAAAACGTATCATGTTGTGACCACTGCATATAATGTTGTGACCACTTCATATAATGTTTTAACCACTTCATATAATGTTGTGACCACTTCATATAGTGTTGTGACCACTTCGTATAATGTTTTAACCACTTCATATAATGTTGTGACCACTGCAATGCATATAATGTTTGGACCACTGCGTATAAAGTTATGAGCACTTCATATAATGTTGTGACCACTGCAATGCATATAATGTTGTGACCACTGCAATGCATATAATGTTGTGACCACTGCAATGCATATAATGTTGTGACCACTGCATATAATGCTGATCATCAAAATAAGGCAGTCATGGCGTTCCATAAAATGACACAGAAATTAACAACGATAGGTCACCGTAAGGCCTTCAACAATTAGCATAGTCAGCTATAAAAGGCCCCGAAATGGCAACTGTAAAACAATTCATATGAGAAAACTAACGGCATAATTCATATGCAAAAAAACGAACAAAAAACAAATACATAACACATTAACAAACGACAACTGAATTACAGGCTCCTGACTTGGGACAGGCAAATACATACAGAATGTGGGGGTTGAACATGTTAGCGGGATCCTAACCCTCCCTTTTACCCGGGACAGTGGTGTAACAGTGTAACATAAGAACGAACAATCAGTTGAAAAAGGCTTGACTCATCAGAGATGGATACAAACAAAAATACTACACAGAGTGGACGTGGCCGGGTATTTGTATATCCCAACAACAAAAAGCCACTTAGTACAGATTTGAGAGTACTCACAGTTACTGACAGCTAGTTCAAAGCCACTCACAACTAATTAAAAAAAAATCATGCATCTAAGACATGTTGTCAAATGTTAAGACTCCTTGTTTTTTTCCTACAATAAAGGGCAAACTATTTCCCCCATAACAACCTTTTTCACATAAGACTGCAATAACTCACGAAAGGTCATTAACCAATATCTAGATAGAATCTAAATGTCTTTCTTTCGATTTGAGACCCAAATTATACAAACGCAAATATTAGGTAAAAGTCCGAGTCAGCCTTTTCCCGCCATGAAAAAACAGCTAACAGTTTCTATATCATGAAACTGTATATGCACGCTGAATACATAGTCCATACTATGTATCATAAAACATTCAAGCTCGAACTGGTACCAATTCAGAACTGGCCACTCAGGATAGACATGAGATGGTCTCAACAGAACTTCTTTCCTGCGGTACTGCAGGAAAGTAAAAACCTAATATGATCCGACGTACAATTACGGAAAACGATCATAACCCCTTAATCTTGTCAGATCCCAACATCCTTTTTGACTGTGACGAATGATTTTCTTACAAAATAATAAGCAAATAGAATCAAGTAATCAAAATAAATGTTGATCTTTATCCAAATAAAGTCAAAAGTTAAATGCATTCCAGGCGAATAACTAATCGCAGGTATTGATAATTCAATTTTCACACTGCTGGTGTCTGAATATTTAGATAAAAGTTGATGAAAAATTAGCATTAACATATATAGTTCTCGAAAGTATGATTCAGCAAGCAAATCAATCGGCTTGTTTGTCTCCTCTTTTTTGTCCAAAAAGTTATAGATCCGCCTGTTCTGGTAATTCTGAAAAGATACATAAAACAGCAGCAGACAAAAGAATTGTTATTAGATGGAAGATTGTAAGGGTAGGTGGGGGTGGGTTTTTGAAAATTTTACATATTATCTACAAGAGTGGCTAGTGCAATGTAATGGTGAGAATCATGTGACGTTGATTAGCGGGAAACGAGAACCGGATCCGAATGATGCAGTAATCATTTCTCCTTCATTAAATTAGTTTATCTTATAAATGAGATAAACCGTATTAATCAAAGAATCAAGTGTCAGGCAAAAACATAACAAACAAATAATTAATGTGGAAATAACGGTCACAGTTCACTTTGAATGACGAGGTCTGACATAATTACAGAATGCCGACATGATTGATTTAACTGACAAATCTTTGCACCATTGGTAGCAATTGATGCTCAAGTTCCTCAAGGTTCAGCCTAAAGAGAACGAGGGTTATGATCCCCAAATACGTCGGGTCCTAATCGCATCACCCCCTGGTTTCAGGGGAGTAAGAATTAGCAGTATATCATGTATATATCATAAAACTCTATATAGTCCATACTATGTATCATAAAACATTCAAGCTCGAACTGGTAACAATTTAGAACCGGCCACTAAGGGTAGACATGAGATGGTCTCAACAGAACTTCCTGCGGTACCGCGGGAAAGTAAAAACCTAGAATGATCCGACGTACAATTACGGAAAGCGATCATAACCCCTTAACACATGGCAAGAGTAAAATCTCTTTGTTCTTACTGTGTTATAATCTGGATAATGCACAGCAAAGGTGTGCATTAACTACCTCAGATATACTGCACAGTTCAAATCTATTTTTATCTTAGGGGCGGTTCCTGGATTTTAAAAGGGGCGTCATTCTATCAAATTAAAAAAAATATCACCGAGAGTAGCGAGACTAAAGACAAAATTGACTATTTTAAGCTAAAACACGATACTTTGTCCAATCCAAGGGTTAAAGACCTGTTCGCCCCCACCCCCGAATCCGCCATCTGCCTTGAAATTACGACAAAGTTGAACTTCGTACAAACATCGTAGTTTCAAAATAGGAAAACGAAAGGTTTCTCATTCCTTTTTTTTTTATCTAAGCTGGGACATAAACTATTTAATTATATTTTGTGTACAACGTAAATCTAAATCAGTGTTTTAAAGTTAGAAAGATAGTTAAAACAATTTTTGGTAATTTTTGCCAAAAAAGAAATGTATCTAAGAATATCCGAATAAAAGAAATCTGATTTGGATTAGTTTCAGACTCAATGGAATTATAACGACTTTTTGGATAGCTATTCCTATAAAAGGACTATTTTTGGATCGAATTTAATGAGGATCATATTTAAGCTAGTTTAAAAACGGGGATTAGCTGGAAAAGGGGGGGGGGTAAAGGTTTTAAAAGAGAAATGTATTTTCTGTTTATTTAACATTTAAAATTTAGGTAATATAACATCTTCCTCGGTTCTTTTTCTCTCTAAGCATATCATTGAGGGAAAGAAATTCAAAAGCAATTAATCTAATTTAAACTCAATAACCCTTGCAGTTATTTTTCTTTTCATACACCAATTTGAAAGTACACAATTTGTCAAAGTCTTAATCGTCACCAATTAAATAAAAATTGGGAATAAATTTAACGGAACCGATAAAAATAAATATACCATTAAATCGCTATTTTAGAATGAGTCTAAATATAAAAAAAATTATTAATTTTAAACTTACCAAAGTCGTATTTCCCCTACAAGAAACTTTCCTAGGATCAGTGGATTGCGGAATAACGTCCACATTTCTAAAACGTTCACGTAAATTGATTGCGTCATGTGTTAAAACAGTTATTGGCCAATCAAATCGGTATATGTAATTTAATCTGCACAGCACGAGATGACCCAATAACCCCGACTTCCTACGTCGTTCGGGTTATTGGGTCATCTCGTGCTGTGCAGATTAAATGTCATATACCGACTTGCTTGGTCAATAACTATAACTTAATCTTGCCACTTGGGTGTGTCTATACACACTCATCAGAATCACCCCTCCCCTTTCAACAAGCTAAAGGTCCATTTAAGTGAACTAGCTATGAAGGCATTACTCTTTGTTCATACGTTTGAATCTTGGACAATCATATTTTTCCTTTTGTAATAGCTTTGTTATAAAGGGGCTGTTATCCTTCCATGATATCCCCTCAGCAAGATTTGTTTTGGACGATATCACTTCCTTTGTTGTTTTATCTATATTATCTATATTTTTAATATCATCATACAAACGCAATAGTTTAGCACTAATACATCCACTGATAAACCGATAATGAATTATCAATAGGTTTATTAAAAGAGTTATCTCGCCTTAACCGGCTTAGTTGAACAAATTTATTCTAAAACACATGTTTGGTACTTGCTAAAATATTTTTAATAATGCGATAAATCAGGAAGTTTTCTTCATAGAGATAAACAGTCTAATCAATAAAATTGAACATCTGTTTACAAATTAGGGTAACAACTAGACTGATTGTTCACTGCAAAAGTGCAATCCAAGATGGTGGTATACCATGAATCTATTTGTTAACCTGCAATAGGGAATGGTCATTATTTATCAGCTGAGGGGGTCGGTTCATATTTTTGATATAAAATTTTATGTTGGGAACCCCCCCATTTAATATTTTATAAAACCACATAATGACCCCCCCCTAAGAACATCAAAAGTTTGACCCCCCCCCCCCCAAAAAAAAATCCCAGTTGTGTTTAGGAGATGATGATCAGCTACATAGTAACTGGCTTTGAGAAGCTCCGAGTATAACAAACAGCTTTTCTTCTTGTTTTTTTTCAAAAAGGAATATCTGACAAGTGCATGTAGAAAAATAGAAAAAAATATACAGAAAATTGTATGTTCCAATTTATTAATTTATTTTACTGCAACCTATAATTCTACAAATTTTGTCAGTATACTGGTAGATAAACTTTCAATTCTGACTGTTATTTTAATCCCAATCACAGTCCCTTGTTTCTTATTTTTTTTAACCTTTGAACTTAAAAATATCTAGTTATGAATGGGGGGGGGGGGGGGGGGGGGTTCAGGATTCACATGTACAAATGATTTAGGAAGTGCAAATAAAATAACATCGATTAAATTAAATGATTTATTTGAGATAAAGAAATATATACAACCAAGCCAGGAACCTCTGACCTTTCTTAGTTTTGTACAGATGTATGTTTTAAGAGTTTAGTGTGTTATCAATTTTCTCTGAACAAGTACACATGTTTGTTTAGGGCCCCAGCTGAATATATTTGTTCTTTTTCCAAATCATATAGTGTATTGTTTAGTGTGTGAATACCATGGTGCCCATCAAGTATTTTTTTTTTTATTAAGGTCTGAAATCTGGATAGGAAAGAATATCGGAGAATGGATAAAATTTACAGAAAAATGGACAAAAAAAAAAAAGGATCAGAGAACACTGGTGTTCAAATATGAATAAAAGGATCAAATATGAATAAAAGGAGAAAAAGGCAAAAAATACTAAGGAATAAAAAAAAAATACCTTAAAAATTAAAGAATACAGAAGGGTTATACCTATAATATCGAGATCATTTTTTAATCTTATTCGACATCTTTGTAATAATTTCATAAAACAAGTTGCTTTCTTTAAAAAAAGAAATGCAATCGTAAACCCAAATGCTTGTTTGGCATTATATATATATTAGATAATTGTTTAATAAAGATGTATTGTCTTATATTACTTTTGTTGTGCATAAGAATTAGAAACTGACATTGCCTGTTTATTTAATGTAATACCGGCTTCACACATCAACGTATAGATCCGACGTACGTCGGTCGTGGTAAAAAAAAAATCATGCACGCTACCAATACGCTAGTAATTTTGATGCATTCAACCTGTCAATCATATCTGTATCGTGTGCACAACGAGCTTAAAGCGTGTATTGGGTGTGCGTAAAGCGTACCTAAGCGTTTCTCCTAGTCTTTCTACATTCCCAACTGCAGGTCTGTCTATATGTGAATGTTTGTCAATACGTCTGTCACATTCGCCCGTCTGTTTACATGTTTACCAGTCCGTCTATGTCCACTGATTCGTCTAAATGTTCACAAGCTTTCGGTAAGTGCGATTATTTCAGTGATTTGTGTCTATTGTTTTTTATGTAAGTGATTATTGTGCACCGTACCCATATTTTTAGGGACGCGAATTGCAACTGATATTTTACATTTTTTTCTTGCGATGTGTTGTCCTTAAGGTTTGGTTCATTTGGGAGGGTTAGATTTATGGCCACCACATTGTTTATGTGCCAACGTCCATTATAAAGCCAGGAACATGTAGTGAAGTGGTTGTTGTTCATAACTCATGTCGGTCAAGTTTTTTTCGTAAATTATTTTGTTATCAATAAGGCTGTTTAGTTTTGTTTGATTTTTGTTTTTAAATCTTAATGGTCGGGGCATTTAATAGCCGACTAAATAGTGTTTTTTTTTTTTCATTTTTGGAGGCCGCTCGGTGCATGCCTTTAAAGACTTACAACCACGGCATTGTAACTCTGGTTGGTACTTGCATCATTAGTGCTGGAACATGGTCGATCCTATGCACCTTTGAGGCAGGCGGGATATTTTTGTAGATCTTGTACAGCTCAAACTAATGGGAGTAGTTCCTGTACTTCTATGTCTAGTCCCATGTTGCATGGTTGGAGAGGGTGTAATATCTTCTGTAGGTTTGAAGAATTTCACCCGTATCGGACTTCTTCTCCTGAATGAAAGCTTTAAGGCGACGCGTATTTTTGTATGTGTCTCAAACTTATCTGTAGCGTTTTCAACGCTCGTATAGCGTGTATATTATGTGCGTGCAGTTTACAGGTATACTCTTGACAAACGCTTGAGCTGAATGAAATTTTTTATGTTCCATTAAAATTTTCATGAAGTAAAAGCGTTCACTAAGCCTATATATACCTTTGCATTTCGACGTACTTCAAACTTATGGAACGCGGATTTAAACGCTTGCGTAGCGTTCCTCTGGTGAGCAACTAAGTTATGCATACGATGATACGGACTTTGTTAATTTTCTTTTTTGACTGATTGTTTTACATTGTCATTTCGGGGCCTTTTATAGCCGACTACGCGGTGCGTGCTTTGCCTGTTGTTGAAGGCCGTACGGTGACCCATAGTTTGTATTTCTGTGTTATTTTGGTTTCTTGTAGATAGTTTTCTCATTGACATCTTCTTTTTTATATTTCGATATCTTATCGCCGACCTGGTTAAGTCTGCTAAAAATGCATGCATAATTCATTTTTAGGTTATCAGTCGTAATTAAAGTGGCACATTTAATTAGTTGTTTCATTGCTTGAAGTATCATTTCTTACCATGATCTGCATGGTCAAGTGTGTATTTTTTAAAAATAAATCTAAGATTTAGATTTCAGTCACGGTTATTTTTCCCCCTTCATATTGAATATCTATATACTTATCAGTCGCATTTTAATGACAAAAAGGATTCAGAGGTTATTATGTGACCTCCTTGTTTTAAAAAAAAGTAAATAATGTTGCAATATTGAAACAAAGAAAATAACTTTAAATTTGCAATATTACTGAAAATAAATACGAACATAACTTTCATAATTAATTTTAACGTTATTTTCAAAAAACGATTTTTTTTTTAAAAAATCCTCGTTTTTACACCTATTAGAGGCACATATTTATGATTATATTTCCATGTCCTTGGTCTATCCTAGACGTAAAATTTCAAAATAGTGCTAATACCTTTTTAAAGATTTTATTTTTAATTGTTCTCGTTCAAAATATTTTATTTTTTCATATTCAATATCTATTTAATTTTATTTTTAATAACCATTTTTTTTTTTATTAAAGTTGCAATATTTAACCAAAAAAATAACTGTAATTTAATCATATGCAAGAAAGACTTCCCTTTAATTTCAGTAAAAAAAAAAATAGCTTGGTTTTTACAACATGTACATCTTCACTAAACGTAAAATCTAAAATAAAATGCTACTAAAACTCTTTCTAAAGATTTTATTTTTAATTATTCTCGTTCAGAATATAAAGCGCATTGTTTACATGAAATCTTATCTCATATCTAAACACAGCTGGTTACATCGTTTGACTAATTAAAATACTACGCATGTAGGTTGATATTAGCAGCTTGTAATCGTGTGCAAGAAAATATTATATCATAATAAATTTTAGATCATACGTAAAATATCTCTATAGCAACTTAAGATGCTAATGCATATTCAACAGATTAGTAAGCTATTGCGTATGCATTTGAAAGGTGGTCATAGCTATTGCGCATGTATTTGAAAGGTGGTCATAGAAAGAAGGAAGTACACCACTAATTCATGGTCCCATTGCTTTCTATGTTAAATTCCTCCGTTTCAAGCAGGCACACCTCTTTTATTTTAAGTTCAAATAAAGTGGCAATCATTGCATTTCAAAGCAACACTTTATGGTGTCTTGTACTGAAAAAATCAACATACCTTACATTGCATATAAGAAAGAACTGGTTCCCGGAACTTCAGATGTACCAAAACAGGTACTTCAGATCTGACAAACAGACAAAATGTACCCTCTTTTTAAAATTTGGTGCAGTTTTTTTACTATTCAAAATTAAAAGTCCAAAAGTGTTCTACAATGATCACCAGTCCTTCAGCTTTCATTTGATACCCAAAATACCTAAATATTCTACATATTTTGAAAGTTACACTCATGCGTAGGAACTATTTTGTGTTAAATATGTACTACTTTCTGGTATGTGCTTTCTGGCCGGGCCTGAATTAGTGGTGTTACACCAGAACAGAAGTGTTCCGAATAACATCCGGTGTTCCGAAAGACTACATCACTCGTCCAATATATACTGCGTAAACCCTCAGGGGTTTACGCAATAAGTATACCTATTACCACGTGACGGACATATAACTAACATGCATCCTTGCTTTCATCAAAATAATCATATATATACACCCATTTCATCTCAAGAATCACATCAAAATGATTCAAACACTATCTTGACTATAGAAAGTTAATTATGCATGTCCAGAAACCTTTCCAACTCACTGTTTCCTGTGGTCAAAACTAGGGAGAAACGTTTCACAGAGTTGTTAATTTATTGATTGTAAATTTATGTTCTGTGATAAGGAGTGATCAGATTCACTGCCCTTGAGAAATTAGCCATATCCTGCTGCATGGTGCTTTACAGCCTACACTATCAAAGATTTAATAAACAGACATTATTTCACAGATTGCACACTCACTTCAATTATGTCAACAATTTATCTGTACAAGTCAGACATAAAAACCTTTATTGTGTGACCCCCCTAGTGAAAATATTTTTTGATGGTAACCCCCCCAGTGATATGATATTTTTGGCAATGACCCCCCCTAAAATGCACCGACCCCCTCAGTTGATAAATAATGACTGTTCCCTTATGCAAAGCTATGTTCCTCTACAAAGTTTACGAAAATGCATTACATATATATATGATTCATGCTATTCCAGGCACCCCTTCCAAGTGTTGATTTGTATATATTTTTAATTTCAACAAGTAACGTGACCAATATTTTAAAACCATGGGTGTATTAGTACTGCAACCAGAGTTCATTTTTTAAAACTTTAATGGTCCGGAAGAACACACACCTAAATTATATATCGATGGAAAGAGGAAAACGTGTACAATAAGAAAAGTTGGGTCGTAAAAATCCAGAGTGGTCACAATTTTGTGAAATTGAGGTCAAAGGTCAGACCTAAAATTATCAACATTTCAACCACAAGGACAAAAAGGAGAAATATTTTGATATTTATTCAATAGAATGCTACAAAAACGATTCAATCATAAGCATATGCTATAAACGATGTTAAAACGACAAATTTGACTACTTATATGAAAAGCTGCCATAAAAAATGGCGTTGATTTGGAACCTTCTGATTTTTTTCCATTTAAGACATAGCAAAAGAAGAAGTGGCCTTGACCTTTTCACATCCATAAACTTTCATAGTGTGTATAGTATTTCACTAAAGTATATAACAGAATTATTTTCTAAAGTATAAAACACCAGTTTATCAAATTATTTCAATATTTTTTTCTATCTTTGAAAAAAACAAAATTCAAGCGCTGAAACAGTGTTTTTAATTTTGCATCTTAAAGGTTGTGTATTTTGTGAAAATTAGTATCTAGTTATAGATAAATACATATTGTGTATTTGCAAAGTCTGGACAGAGCAGTTATAACACAAAATATACTATAGTCACCCGAGGCGAATGCGAAGTTTCAAAAAAATTTGAGTGTAAAACAAAGTCAGTTTGGTGCATGATCATTTTTTTAGTGGGATAATCCTGGTGAAAAAGTTAACTCATTAATTTTTTAAGGGAAGGATAAAAAATTATACAATGCAATGCCAATTTTCTAATGTTGTAATTCAAAATCAGTCATGGTCCTTATATAACTTTTAAAAGCGACACACACTAGCTCAAGTATTCATAAAATAGGGACATGAATCAATCTCTTAGTCATCATATGCGGATTCAGTACGCGTATTAGCATTACAAGACACTTCCCTTTTTTATAAGAACAAGTTCGGCGCAGGACAGAGTTTGTTCAAAGCAAACACAGTTTTTGAGTACAAATGCTATCTGGAGCGTAAATACCGTCATGATTCGGTCAAACTCGTCAGATATAGTCTTACCTTTGCATAGAAAACATAGAATAAATGTGAGTACAAAGTTTCGATCAATGTTCGTGACCCATATTCCCATAGGCATATGCATGATGTATCTGCATTGCCAATCCCAAATGTAATGGGGAGAATGTTGCTACAGAAACGATTGATTTTGTAATAGCCTTACATTTACGAATTGTTGTTATCTTTAAGGACAATATACGGTTCAGAAGCGCTTTTGTGTTATATTTCATCAATTAACGAACAAATGAACTTTTGAGCCTAGGCTCCGTGTTGAAGACCGGACAGTGACCTATAATGGTTTACTTTTATAAATTGTGACTTGGATGGTGTGTTGTATCATTGGCACTCATACCACATCTTCCTATATCTATTAACAAGCTATGCGGGCATCATTTCCATAGAAATATCAAAACGAGGACATAGCTCATAAGAGCACTGGTGGCAGGGTGAAGTAATTGTTCTTCTTTTAATGTATCCTTGATATTTTCAGACACACCTTGGTGTAATTCTGAAAGTGTTAACATAGACTTCAATTTTCCTGCAGCAGATATGGCACCCCCTAAATTGAGTTCAGAGCTAAACTTTATATTTCATATCCCTTGGCCCCACTGTGTCTGAATTGCGTAGTTTTCTGGGTTTTTTTTTTAAAGGTTTGTCTTTTACACAAAAACCCTGTTTTCATATCCAAACTACAAGGAAGAAACTGAGCGCGAGATCGTATAAAAGTGTCAGGTTGTGAGGATACATATGGATTTCTGTTGTTTCTAATTTAAAGTTCCCCAAGGGTGACTGGGGAAACGAAACATGATCACTTGGTCTTCTCCCGACCGGCAGTAAAACGAAGTGGGCGTCCGTTTGGCTATGCGGGATGTATCAAGTTCGCAGTCACGTCCGGTCAGAATGGGGACGTTAAGTCCGATGCCTCGTGTAAAGGGAGTGTCACGTTCTTTGCACGTGAAAAACCCTTGCATCAACTCTTTGAGGAGTCCGTAGGTGGCATGTTGCAATGGAAAATTTCTGTCCCAATCCAATATACCATCATTTTCCAGTGGCAGTCTAAATTTTCCCGATCATCATCCCGAATGACCTGTATTATGACAAATCCTACCTATTGTTTTTATTGTTAACTTGTTCTCGTCCTGAACATGCATGAAATATTTGTCACTGGACGTTAAGCAACAAACAATCAATCAATCAATCTAATTTAAAGACGCACCAATTTTGCCTTCTGGTGCAAGTCTCATAACATCACTGATGATTCGCCCACTGAAAGCAGAATATTAAGAGAAGTTGGTTTTAGCATCACCTTGTCACACACCAAATCTCTGCGAATCTTCAATAGTACTTTTTCCCCCGACCACTTGCATGCATATTAATTGCTCTGAGGTTAAACATTGACATACAATGTATTTTCTATAGTCATTATCCGGAAAAACCTCTTATCCGAAGGATTTGGTTAACTTTTATATAAAGTCAATATTTTATTAACAAAAATATAACTTATTTACAGAAAATACACGAAAGAAATACTATATATTTTCAAATCACTCAAAAATAAATTAACTTCTCCTACAAAATCTACATAATCACATCGAAACTATCAAATTGATGGTGAAGGAAAAAATAAATGGTGGAGCTGATTGACGGATAGGAAATTTCCGTAATTAAAAAAGGTACAAATGATGTTTTTATTTTTGAGTTTTTGACAAAATTCTTTGGAATTTGCCCAACAAAATTTGCATGCAGTATCGAAATAATATGTTTTGTCCTCTCAAATGTCAAATACTATTTTTGAATCATATGTTTTCTCGTTTTCAAAGAAAAACATGTTAAATTTCTATCTAAAAAACAGCCAACTTTAAGTTTGAAAGTTTTACTTGGAGATGGTATTATATTTATGTCTTCATCATTCCGATGCTCCTTGATGATATGTGCATAGAAAATATTTACGAAAATAGCAGGAAATTTAACCAAAAAATATATTTTTGGATTTTAAGGTAACTACCCAAAACCGTAAATTGAGGGGTACCCCCATTAAAGGGATAAAATACAAAAATGTGACCATAGAAACTTTTTACGACCCGACGGAAATTAAAATATAGATATTATTCTATCATTTAAAACAATTTGCAGCCGTGTGTTATTCCGGACCATTAAACTCGTTAACTAAGCGTCTTTTTCGATGTCAGTTGCAGTACTATATATATACACGTACACTTTTAAAAATTAATTTACTCGTATCAATCAATATATAGAAAGTATCACACTTCCTGTACTAAATCGGCAACCACATGCATTCCTAGTAGTACTTAAAATTCGGATACAGCTTAGCAGTCCGTGCAGCTTTTTTGAAAGTTCAAACTTGAATAGTTTTATATCGTGTTATAATGTTATTAATTGAGATAAAGGTTGACAAATTTGCGCTTATTGCCCTCGTGTGTATCTTGTGTGTAATTATCGCTAAGTGCGTCTTCTAAACGACTGCATGGTGATATAAAATATTGTACATGAAAGCAGAGACATGTAAAAAAGTCACAGTGCGATCATAATACTCATGTGAAATTCATATTAAAAATATGACAGTCTATGGAAGAAGCGAATCGATAAAAACTTTTCTTATATCACATTGCGATACTGTATAATATCAATTGTAAATATGCAGACATTCCATGTGTAAAATGTTGATTTCGGCAACGGAAACTTAAGAAAATACTAACTTTAAAACTTATTGTTCAAATATAAACAACAATGGAGTCTAAATATACATTCAGAAGTTAGTTAGAAGCAAACGTTTATGTCCGTGTAAAATTTGAAGTGCTGTGTTTTTCTTATATACATAAATATACAAATGCTATTAGTTCCAATATCAATGGGATACTTTTAAAATATCATAGCGGTGTTTTTGTTATATCAATATTAGTACTTATTAGTATTAATATTTGACTGCTGTACCCATATTTTGACAATTTTACCTATTATGTCTGTTTTGTTTACGCATCGTTGTATATATGACAGAATTTGATGAGACTGTCATAAACGTGAGAAGTTTAGCGCTATAAAACCAGGTTAAATCCACCATTTTCGAAATTTGAAAATGCCAGTACCGATGGGGCTTAATAAACAATGTCGTAATCAAAAAGCTTAGTATCAAAATTATTGTTTACATATATAACATTTTGCAAATTTTATAATGAACGCACCGAAATAATATATATCTGATATGCTCGCAACGCACGCATGAAAGACTTTCTTTATTGATAACAATTAAAATAACTTGTGACAAAGATGAATCATACTGTCCTCGTTCAGGTTGATTCGAAAAAAATCTGACCTGTACTTTTGAATCTCCTATTTTTATACAAATTAGACCGTTGGTTTTCCTGTTTGAATTGTTTAACACTAGTATTTTTTTGGTTCCTATATAGCGTGGTGTTCGCTGTGAGCCAAGGCTCCGTGTTTAATGCCCTACTTTGATCTATAATGGCTTACTTGAAACAAACTATTATACTTTGATGGAAAGTTGTCTCATTCGAATTCATGCACCATCTTCTTGTATCTATCAATCTTTAAAATTTCCGCTTATAAATAACTGCTTTCCAGTCCTCCAAAAACGTCATTTGGGTGCTGAATCTTTTGTACAGTATAATATGAACTATCACACTTCTATTTAGCTTTAACGGTAAAGACAGTTATGATGGTACAAGAACGATTACGTAAATAAAAATACCAAATAAACAGCACTGAACGATCTAAATTTATAATTCTAGTATGACGTGCTTCTTTCGCTTTGTAAACAGCACTGTGATATATCTATACTTAGCGCAGAATCAGAGGTATACATAATAATGGCTGTTACAATATACTTCCCGAGTAAATCTACATGTATTGGAACCTATTTGCAGACCCTTTGCCGATAAAAAGTGCAATTAAAACCCCCCAATATAACTGTTATTCTTATTCGGATGCATGATAAAAAGAAGTAATGCACAAGAGCTCGGAGAAATCAACAGGATAAAATTCGAATATCACGGCCCAGGCCATGTGTAAATTTCCAACTCATTTATTTGTTTTCTAAACATTTTTTTTAGTATTCATTAAACAAACGAATTTATAACAAGCGATACGGATTATTATTTTGCACTTAGAAATGTTCGAGTATTTATACGATCGGTTACTGGTCAAAAACTAAAGTCAAATCTCTGTGGCAACAATATATCGGAATATCCTCACGGTCATCGCGATGTAAAAAGATTACCGGTACCAATTTTCCTGCCCCAGATGCGCATATCGACAATACATGTCTCTTCAGTGATGCTTGTAGCCAAAATGTTTGAAATCCAAAGCTTATATAAAAAATGAAGAGCTATAATCCAAAAGGTCCAAAAAGTATAGCCAAATCCGTGAAAGGAATCAGAGCTTTGCATGAGGGAGATACATTCCTTAATTTATAATGATTTCTAACAATTTGTAACAGCAAATTTTAATAACACAAAAAATCCGTATTTTCATGCCAGTACCGAAGTACTGGCTACTGGGCTGGTGATACCCTCGGGAACTAACAGTCCACCAGCAGAGGCATCGACCCAGTGGTAGTAATAAAATTAACGGTACCAATTTTCTTGCACCAGATGCGCTTTTCGAAAATACATGTCTCTTCAGTGATGCTCGTAGCCAAAATACTTGAAATTCAAAGCTTATATAAAAGATATAGAGCTATAATCCAAAAGGTCCAAAAAGTATAGCCAAATTCGTAAAAGAGCGTCCACGCGGCGAGCTGATTATGTTCAAAGAGATATCAATTCACCAACGGGGAAAGTCTTTGATATTCAAAAAGAACTGTTTTTTTTCTCAATATTTTTTTCTATGTTGATAATAAATACATTTTCTGTTTGACAAGATTTTTGATTTTCGTTGTATCTGAAGTTGTTCAATTTATAGTCTGAGGCTACTCAGTTGGTACATGTATCTGCAAAGTTCGGGACATCAGCATTTGAACATTTTAATTTGATTGGAATATTTATTTTACCATTTGAATATTCATTGTTATTTGGAGCTGTATTGGATTGGATTGTTTGAATGAATGTTTTTTTTTCTTTTAAGAAATGCTATTTTTTGTTTATTTCGATATTAACCAAGAGGATAGGCTATAACTATAACAGTGTGACATTAAGGGCCGATCCAGCCGTTTTCAAAAGGGGGTTCCAAACCCAGGATAAAAGGAGTGGTTCCAACCATAGGTCCTAATTCAAATGCATTGCTAAAAAAGGGTTTTTTTTTAACCCCCGTACCCCCTCTTGGATCAGCCACTAGACCTATATTAGAATCTAATAGGTCGGTGGACTATCTACAATCGCATTTAAATTCCGCCATTGCATCATCACTTCAAATAGAATTAGTCGGTTAAAGCATGTGATTGCAAAACAATAGACTGAACAAGTTGTTAACACTTTCAACTATCAAAAGGGGCAAGCAACATTTTCGAAATGATAAGTTCATGTGAGCGTTAATTTTGTTACAGATCTTACGAATTTTAGTGATATTGATCCTAAAACATTAAGCCGGTCATGAAATAAGTTTGTGAATTATGTTTGTGGTTTTCGTGATATGCATTGTGACGTGTCATCGTATATATTTTATATAAGAAAACTAGAGCAGTTATATTAGAAAAGTATGGCATTCATAATATTTTGATATAAAAAAAACATCGCTATGATATATTACGACAAACATCGCATTGATATAAGACAATATAGCAGTATCTTTGACTTATAGGTGGTTTTGGCTTAACAAACAATTGAATTCATTTCAATTGCATTCCACTGAATTTGCTACATGATATTTATTGAATGTGTACATCTACAAATGATAAATCGTGCATTTATGTTTCATTTATTCAACAATTCAATTTTCTCATTTAAAGACACCTTTCTTGTTATTACATTAAATAATTCATGGAAATTATACAGCAGACGTATGTCGTGTTAAATGTCGCCCTGTTATAAGAAAATAGTCATTACTTTATACCGAGAAATCTGCCTTTCTTCGTACAAATGCTAACATTCGTCTGAAATTTCCCACAATGCAACTCGTTGATATAAGACAATATCGCTCGTTGATATAAGAAAAGTTTTTTTTATCGATTCGCTTCTTCCATAGACTGTATGACATCAAATTTTAATCTTTTCAGTAATCTTATCTTTATCACTATCAGATTAATATGAGATAGATATCAACAGAATATTTATACGCCACAAAACATCAACTTTTTTTTTATAAATTCAACATACCAAGGTTAATGTTTGACGAAATCTGCAAACCGCTGGAACCAGGTTATGAATTCTTTTGATCAGTGGTTCTTTTATTTTGAATCGTGTTTTCCTTGTGCATGTTGTGCCGTGTGGAATTATGAATGGGGCTCCTGGTGTGAAGATTTTATTCTGCCATTAAATTGATCACCGGTCCGTGAGCCACTGACAAATTGGAAGCTGTCCCCATCATTGGTGCATTGTATAACTTTTATGGCGAAGATACATTAATTAAATTGTTCTATGATCTTTACACATCCATACATGTCGAAAGAAGTCGTGTTGATGGCATCGGATCGTATGGTGACAGTTCGGTTTACCTTTTAATTTCGTCATTTGCTGGCCCTTGCAAATGAAAATCCTTTCTTGGAGAATTACCTTGTCTCTTCGATAGTTTCATATAAAAAAAAAATGGAATACGACATGCGGATGTCAATGATTTTTTACGATTACATTTTTTGAAACTTTTACATATCTTCAAGAGTGGCTAGTGCAATGTAATGGTGAAGAATCATTTGACGTTGATTGGCGAGAACCGGGTCCGAATGATGCAGTAATCATTTCTCTTTCATTAAATTAACCACTTTCGAGTTCATCCGTCACCGGAAAAACTCGTCATTTATACGCGCCTTTGTGACGTCATTTACCAGATAGAGGGGCTCGCCTATATCCCTGCACTATAAACGTTTATCAAGCGTCTTAGTGATCGTCATTGTGCAGGATACACTAGAAATAATGTTTGTTCAGTAGGTACTTTATCACAATTCCCTAATGACAGCGGCACATATTGTCAATTATGAGAATTTTGTTTGCCGAATAATTCGTGTTTCAACATTGAAACGGAAGTCACGACGCACCTAAACGCACGAGTGACCGACTAAAACCAAAGATTTTGACGGAAATGCATCGAACTCGAAAGTTGTCTATTGGTTTATCTTTTAAATGAGATAAAACCGTATTATATGATTTTCCGCAAATTATGCTTATAAAATTAAGGTACATACATTTTAGATAGACCAAATCAAAATCGATTTTTTTGCAGCACTCACACCACATATAAAAATGCAACGATTTCTTGCAAGATGTAATTTCGCCGCTTTTAACAAATAAACTGTCATTTGCGACGTTATTTATTGAAATTTCAGATTTGTTGTATGCTAAATAGTGATTTTTCGTAATTGTACTTTACATGTACGTTTTTGATATTTTGCGTAGTCAAAACTACTTCGTTTTCAAAGAAATGAAATGTCTTGCAAGTTTGTCCACTGGACGATTTTTATACGTTTTCAACGTTGTCGATTCGGTCCGCTATTCATTTGCATATATTTCCTCAGATATAATTTTGTTGATAGTCAGATGATATCAATAAGACCACAAAGTATAAGAAAAATCATGACTGGGGTTGTTTGTTTAGACGAGGTTCTAAAGTTGTAAAGGTTGTGTATTACGAGAGGATAAAAAATCATTTTTGTTTTAAATTTTCAAATTTCTGAAGCGTAAAACTGCGTTTTTATTTTATTTCTCTGCAATAAGATTCATATGTACAGAACTTAAAAGTGAAAAAAAATGGGCTATGTATACTTCTCCTTATCATACGAAGCTTAAAAACATATGAGATGAATATAACTAACCTTTTTTTCTGACAATCCTTTCATTTCTGAATTTAATCGTTCCGTTATTAAAGAAAGTAAAGTGAATTTTATGACAAGACCCGTCAAACCTTTTTTATTAAAGCAAAATATATATCTTCTTCCTTTTCGGATCTAATTTGGAAACATTGCATTATTGTTTTACGTGTGTCAATTGTTCTCCAGTTGAGAGTTGTCTCATTGGTACTCATTATACCGTATATAATTATCTTTTCATTTCATATAGACTCATGCAATACACAAATACGATATATTTTGTTGTTTGCTAATAAGTTTACTTTCAGTGGGAAATATTTCATGCATATTCAGTACAACCAAACATTAAGAAGTATCCATATTGATGTGCAAAACAAAAATAGAAAGCGAAATAAAAACATATCCCCAATGATCATTAATTGCCGTAATACGTAAAAATTTAAAGTTACATGTACCATTTGAGTCGCAAGATCGTGCGTAACGTCTTTATGTAGACGAAACGCGCGTCTGGCGTACTAAATTATAATCCTGGTACCTTTGATAACTATTTACACCACTGGGTCGATGCCACTGCTGGTGGACGTTTCGTCACCAGCCCAGTAGTCAACACTTCTGTGTGTTGACATGAATATCAATAATGTGGTCATTTTTTTTTATAAATTTCCTGTTTACAAAACTTTGAATTTTCCAAAAAACTAAGGATTTTCTTATCCCAGGCATAGACGTATTTCCTAATATGCAAATTATATAAGAATTATAAATAAATATTGTCACAATAACACACGAATCCAAAATATATTTTCAACAGTATGAAGTCATTTAAGAATTGAATGCTAATTTTTGTAAATTCATTTAGTGTAAAAGCGTAGACTGAAGTACATTTTGTATGAAATTACTGAAAGAATTATTCAATACTTATAATTACATTTTTTCATGATCATGAAAAGTCGATTCTTATTATTTCTTTCTTTACGGCATAACCTGTGCATGTATTGTAATATCACGTGTCATCATGAATGTTAAACCCAGTCATTGGGATATGAAGGGGAATTTTAGTATGACGCTTACGCGTTGGTATCCAATCAAAATAACGGATTCTTCTGAAACCTACATTTAATGTAACAGTAATGATATGAAAATGATATACCAGTATTACAATAAAGTAAACTTAAAATAACACTTACATAATAAGGTAAAATACTTTCAGGTTTACCACACAACAGATTAATCGGATCCCAGCTACATAGCCGTCTTTTTACACATTCCTTACATCTGTCAAAATAAGAAATATTTTTTTGTGGCTTACTTCAGTAAGTTCACAAAATATCTGGGTCATTTTCAAAAAATGTCGAATTTTCAGTACACCCATGCTAAAATTTGTATTTCTAATGGAAATTTCAGTTGTAATGGTTTAGATGAAAGGTTGTCAGATTTGTGATTCAGAACATTAATAATAAACACATCTTACATCTATTTTGATAAGATTAAACTGCATTTAAGGCCGATTTTTGGGGTATTTGTGTGCGTACATTGTCAGAAAAAGACATTTCAAATGATTTTTTTCCCGATTTTCTGATCGCCGTGATATCTGCAAAAGGGACTTTTTAAGAACGTTAATTATAATTCTAACGAAAAATTAGAAAAAACGTAGCTTCTTTGTCATTGTATGTAACAGATTATCTACAAACTAAATAGATAGGTGTTTTAGGATAAACTCACCATTAGAAATTAGTAATGATTATAACGGCAATCATCCTTATTACACACATTTTCAAATAGACTGTCCTATGCAACTTAAAACGTAATCTCCGCCCGATCAGTTGAAATAACATTGGTAATACCAGGATTAAATTTTGTATTTACGCCGACGGGCGTTTCGTCAACAAAAGACTCATCAGTTACGCTATAAGAAATTGTTTGTGAGGCTACTTTGGTTTATTTTCAAAGTACATGTAACTGATATATCCATAGAAATAAATGATGATAACTGCAAATAATTCATGACTATCTAGTACGGGAACATATTATTGGTATAATGATATTAACTTTACTTTTCATTAGACAGTCAAGATTAGCTGATGTTTTTAAGTACGTGTTCGCGATAAGGACACATTATTCTGAACTGAGCTAACTAATTTTTACCCTTATACTTTCAATTGTTTGCTTTTCTAAGATGCAACCGGACACAGTTCGAACTTGCTCCTTCTATTAGACAACGTTCGAGTAATGTCCTTCAACGGAAAAGTTCGTCAATTATGCGCGCGCGCCTTTATTATCAGTCATTTACAGTAGATTCCAACGAGTTTAGCTCAACCATGAAATGATTATTTATTTACCTCAAAATTGGGAGGAGCATAGCATCAATTCATCATCCAATGAAAACACTCATATCAATGGTCTGTTTATAATGTGTATGTTCATACAAACAGGTTTCCCTAAACAACTTTGAAAATAAAATTTCATTACTTATAGTTTTTGATTGAATTAAATAATTCTATGTATTACAATAAATTAGAAGCGGATTTACTGTTTATGTTTTGTTCATGGATGATGTACCCTTGTGTTGATTCCATGCTAAACAAATGGAAATTTTATAGAAAATCAACAGCATTTCCCCTTGCACTTTCATAGTTGGCAATTTAGTACTTGATATATGGAGGATGTTTTCAAGCAGTGCTAGCAATGATTTCATTAAAACAAGTTTATATATTTAGATATTGGTTTAATCAAATATATATATGGACCAATTCAAGTACACCTTCTAGGTTGCGCTCGAATTTCGTGACTTCGGACGATTTTTAAAAATTTACATTAACGATTGTCTAGGACTTTTTGTAAACAATAAACGATAGCACATCATAGAAAATCAAGTTAGTAATCTATGCTTAAAATTTGGATTTTCTACAAAAATCTCGGTTTATTTGCCACAAAATCCCGTTTAACTTTTAAATGCAATAAAACTACAAATAATAATGCTTGATCGAAGTTGCCTCATTGTAAATGTACAAAATGGCCCATCATTATTTTTGCTGTTTTTATATTATTGCATTTTGAAACATTCGTAATTCAAAGGCTACAGAAGGGGTCATTAACCTTATACATACACATAACTGGATTTATAAATGAACTGAGTAATCGATTGAAATAAAATTGGAAAATCAAACACACCTACAACCTGCTTGTGAATTAGCTTATACTTATCAATAAATCTTAAATCTAGATTGAAAACTTATTTTTAAACTGACTTGTAAAACAAGTTTTACAATGTTTATATTCTGTCACTAGTTCTGATTGGTTCTCTGTTCAACTATTTACTCCACCCAAAGGCTTGTGTACCTTACCTAATAATGATTTCATGGTTGAGCTAGCAAGGAAGCTAACCAAAGAATCTACATTTAGCTTCATACTCGTTGGAATCTGCTGTAACATATATTTAAGTTTATCAAGCGTGTTTGTGATCGTCATTGTGCAAGATAAACTAGAAATAACTTTTTTTAGTAGGTACTTAATCACAATTCCCTTCTGACAGCAGTGCGAATTATCAACTATAGGCTTTTGGGTTACGGAATAATTTGTGCAATATACCATCATATTTTGTTAACCACTCGCTTTACATGCTATGGAAGTGTCAACGGCTGTTCACGCACGTAAAATGTTCTAAAAAAAACCCCGGATTTTTTGACAGAAATGCATCAAACTCGAAAGTGATCTGTTCAATGGGAAATTTTTTTCCTTAATACGCTACCTACATAGCAAATTTCTTTCGTTTGATCTAAAGGATTGATCTACGATAATTTACAATTATTATACTAAACTGATTCTATATTATAAAACATAATGCAGTGATAAGTTTGAGTTAACAAAGGTGATATATTGTATTATTATTCTGTGTAAAAAATACAGCATTTCCTATATTTCAATTTCTTTGATGTGATTAAGATTTATAAGATGGTGAGGAGGATATGTTCTATAACCAGTTACTTTTTCACAGATATTTTTTAACACTCAGTATTACACAAAGGAACTTGTCTGGTCAATTGTTTGGAAGGAGATGTATATATATCCTGGAGACATATTTTGAAGTAAAAATATTCTGTCAGGAAATAACAACAAACTAAACTGTCAGCTCTCTTTCGCTCTCTAGAAGATTACTGGATGTACCAAATTTAAAGTAGAGCTATGGTCTCTGTTCTTGTGTTTATCCGATGAGTGTTGTCTAGATTACATTATATTGTCATTTAAATACTATATAAATGTTCATAATGTTTCATTTTCAATTTACACAAAAACTATTCACATGTTTATTAAATTTAGAATATCTATAAGAATATGAAGAACATACCAAATCATATCAAAACCAAACTAATAACTAGAAGGCATTTGATGTCATTTTAATAGAGTACATAGCAGACACAAATGGTAGGCTATTACATTTGCTATTGATTTATTTTTTTCTCTCGTTTGTTCCATTTCCCATGCAAATTTTATTTACTTTAATTCTATAACTCAATATTTATGTAACGAAAAACATGTAAGTCTATTGCACGAAAAGACATTTTCCAAGGCGCCTTTGACTTTTAGAGTTGCTCAAATTGTTAGACTTTTTATCAATACAAATTTTAAACTTTAATTTACATAATAAGCAGCAGGCTCGATACAGTGACCTGTACATTTTTTAAAAGAAACTGCCGTCTGAGGCAAAATTGCTCTGATATTGTTTTTTTGTGCTTCTGTTTATAAATCTTTTCGACTATTTCGGTTCATATGATCCTTCTCCTTCAAATAATTAGCTTGAAACGTTCCTAGTGAGGTCAAAGCTAGGAATCGCGTCGGACTTATGAAATTTATAACTTTTTGTTTTTATTTGGAAAAAAAGTCCATGTTTATAAATAACAAGAAAAAAACAGGCAGTTTGCACAACTTTTTTTAGATTCACATTCAGAAGTCAAATTTATTTCTTGATGCTTAATGAGATATCGATACAATGCGTCACAATTCATTTGTTTATGGACTTACAAAGAGGTCGTTAATTTAACTTGGTACTCTAAAACTATTACATAAAATGCGCAAATATAAAATCAGAAGTCAACATACGTTTTTAAACCTGGACACTTGTAAAGTTCAATTGAGGCATTTGCCAGGATCACTCCATTATATTTAATTTCAAAGGAATAGTTACCTGAAAAAGAATTACATATATATTATAAGTTTTGAGCAGGTGTCCATACAAATTGGTCTTTGTGTTCTAAAAAGAATATATATAATACATAATCTTCACGATTTGTTTGACAAAGTTAGTTGCAAAGTGGTTACATCCAGAAAAAAGAAAGGACAACACACCTGAGTACTAGTCTGTTCTATTTTCTCGAGCGTTCACTATATAAAGACCGTTCTCATGTAATAAAGATTAAAGCTTGAAATAAGTAATTTCTTAATTGTGTTACATTGTCTCAAACATGTTATCTTCTTCGCACATTTCGGGCCTAGGTGGATAATTGAAAAATGCAGTCGAAGAACTGTATCATGATCTTGTCAACATTATGGTTGTGAGTGCGCATCCTGCACGTTTTAGGTGAGCTAGACTCTAATCATAATCAAAATGGATAATAAGTTTTCCTTTCGAAGGTCAGTTCTGTAGTTTTTACCGGACTTCATCCATCAGAAAAAGGTTACCACAACGGAAAAGCTCTATATTGCTGAAAGTTGGGTCAAACACCAATCAATCAATCAATTTATCAATTGATATTCATAGATCTAATTTTAAACAGTATGTAAAATAAATGGTAAGATATAAAAAATATATATAAATTAAGATATGTAAATATGCTTCGATACCATTACTAATAGAAATGGTCGGAAAGTGTTACACAAGCAACTACTAAAATAGTTTTTTCCAATCAGAGAATATTTTAAAAATTAAATATTACAATATTGAAGAAGCAAAGCACTTGAATAATTTGAAATGCAATATTTTTACCAGTGCTTATAGATATTTAAGAGTTAAACATGATGTATTTTTGTATCTGGATTTCCGATTTGCAATAATTTATCAAACTTCAAATATTTTATAGCTTCTTGTATAACACATAAATCTTACCAGTCAAAAGTCCCCGGATGTCAATTTTACACCGGCCCTTATTGGTGTTGTTCCATGTTATATTTCCTTCACTTTCATTTACTTTACATCCGATATACTGTAGTTTGATTTTGTTCTTGGCATCTTGAGGGACCATTAAAGTAAAATCAATGCTAGTATAGTTCTAAAAAAATTCATCAAAACTAATTTTAAGCAACATAATATGTATGACATGTACATGATGTACACATGAACGCGTTGATGATGCCAAATTAATCTTCAATTCAATTTTTTGACAGTCGCATTTATACTCATGGATACATTTTTGTATGTTATCTTCAGAACCTGATATGTTTTAGTACATTTATAAGTAATAAGCCAATAACGATATCAGTATGTAATTAAGTGAATACACCAGACAATGTAACCAACCAATGATGGTTGTCACGAGGTCACCCTTTAATTATATAAGGACCAGTATACAAAGACATATGTTTGGCACTATTGAAACATAATGAAAGGTTTTCAATGATTTTTCAATAGGATTGTGCGACTTTGATTTTCGTGAACAGTTTTAACGAATACTGATCTTTGCATCCATATATTACTCTGTTACTTTGATTACGAATGCATATTTCAAAAGGACATCTTTTGATGCTCGAGTTATCAAACTATATATAGCTGAAGAATTATATGCATTACAATTTAATATTTTGTATTGTAATTCACTTTTGATGCTTTGGATCTCTGATCATATTTTTGATTAAATTATTAAACAAAAGTTGAATGTTGTACAGGTAAACAGCACATGAGGTGATTTTGAATTCTAACACATCTAGTCAATTTCAGTAAATTCATCTCAACCGATTACAAATTATGTCTGGGACGTTTGACATAATTAACTCGACCTAAACATGCATGCCATATTTGTCAGTTGATTTATAAATCAACAATCAATCACTCAACCAAGATAATATACCGCCATATACCTTTCATTATAAAATACAAATGTGATCAGAGTTAGATGAAGGAGTCAATACAAATGTGATCAGAGTTAGATGAAGGAGTCAATATAGCTTAATTATATTAATCACCCTGATTTATGAAAACTATATAATTTTGGTGACTGTTAAATATCTCGAAGTAGTGTACTCAAGATATATAGAAATCATTCTGTCGTCAGCTCACGAATTCAAACGTATATTGGAGGACATTTCTTACATAATGTAAATACAGTGGAAGACAATATATTTTTGTCAAACTTCAATTCGTACACCTCATTAGCAATAGTAAAAGAAAAAAACTTTTTTTTTATTTCTGGTTAACATCTCAATGTTGTTTTTCCAGTCTCTATTTGTTCACGTATGGATAAAATCCTAAAACAAATGTTAATTCACATGAAGCAACCACTTGTAGTATATAAAACTAAGATGCCTTGTGCATGTGATTCTAATTACGACAACGAACGAGTCATTAGTTAATATTCAGCATACCTCAGTGTTAATCTGTATACCGTTTGATATATTGGTAAAATGAATACAAAATCCTGTTTCTGGCGAAATCCATAACACTGGATCTGAGTTGTTTTTGCTGCACCTGTTTAAAAAAAAGAAATACCAATTCATCAATGGTTATGTAAGTCACAGAACTACTACATTGTAACTAGATCCCAGTCAAGAAGAAAATAGTACATTTTTTTCACAAAAAAGTCCCTACACATAGCTTAGTAAGCATCAGCTTGCAATTCTGATTTTTGACAACTCTGACAACAAATTGGCTAAATTATTAATCAACATTGGGTCTAAAGTAAATGTTAAGCAGTGTAATTGGTCATAAAATTAAATGTCCTCGGCACAATTTAAAAATCAGAATACAAATATGTTGAGTGCTGTGACAGTCATCATGTTATTGTAGTTTCACTTTAAATTTAATGTTAGTCGATATAACAGGCGGAAAGAAACCCTGTTAAAATTAAACAAAAGAAATAAAAGTCTATTTGTAATTCTTATCGGTATATTTAACATTGTCATAAAGCGCGGAGGTTGAGCTAGCCACAACACCAGGTTCAACCCACATTTTTTTAAAATGTCCTGTACGAAGTCAGGAATGTGGCAGTTGTTAATAAATAGTTCGTTTCTATGTTGCATTTTGCTGCACTTCTGTGTTCTGCAGTTTCGTTGTTTTATTCTTACAGTTGGTGTGTCTCCCTCGGTTTTGGTTTATAAAATTGATTTGTATTCTCACAATCGATTTATGACTTTTCAGCAGCGATAAACTACTGTTCCCTTTATTTAGAGAAGGTGCAAATTCTCGTAAATCTTTTTTGTGCATAAGCATTAAATTCCGCCGAATATTTTTCCAGAAAGATATAATAAATTTATCTTCTTATCGATTTTCATCTCTGCCCCCCGCTACAGTTATTTGGAAAACAATTCCCCAAAATAGGCAATAATTTAACCGAAAAGAGAAAGTCGAGTACATCATTTTAGGATCAGGCGTGTTTGCGTTGACTGTTCTGTCTGGAAAACGTATGAAAGAAAAAGATTTGATACATCATTTCGCTTCAGATTCGATAATTTTGATGTATTTAGGCTATATGTTGATACAAAAATTTAAATTTGCAGAACTAAAAAATGAATATATGGGTAAAGTGAAATACCTTTCTAATGAGATATGACAACATATTTAGCTAGAGAAGCTGTGTTCGAACAGCATGTTTTTTCCTAAATGTACTTGACGACAAACGTTTCTGGTGGATCTTAAAAAAGCATTACTTCCAAAAATCTTCACTCTTTGTGGTTGTTATCTAGGGTAATTAGTCTTGAACATCTGAAATGTTTTATTCTGCCCTTCCACAAAATGGTAACCAGATTTGTTTTTAAGTTTTGAACTTTCTAACATCCATCCGGATAATCGACAAGACAATAGTTTAAAGTTGACTAAATGCTTAAAAGAACTTTAACTGATGCTTAATAGCTAGTAGATAAATTTGTATTTAAAAATAAAACTGGCATATGAGGATCGTAATAATACTATGTGGATATATTCATCGCTTTTCAAGAGCTAAATTTACAGCGCGTCATCACTACAATGGCTTTAATTTTTAGCTGAATTAGCTGGCGTAATGGATAGATATTTTGAAGAAGTAGAATCCTGACTGATAAGAAAATATTTATCCTGAAATGAGATTTTCGAGTACCTTTGATGATACAATTACTCATCGACATGCATGTAATATCATTATATTACTGTACATACATATGGATATCTTTATGATATAACTTGTAATAACTCAATACTTATTCACCTCTTTTCAGTATATCCCCATCCACAATATGGAGTCAAAGAATCCATACATTGTTTACAATCCGTGTATCTTGAACAATCTTTGAAATCAATTTTATCTATCTGAAAAATAAAAAATAAATGTTTTATAGCATTCATGATGTAATAAGTAAAATCACAATACTGAACTCAGAGGGAAATCAAATAGGAAAGTCCATAATCACATGGCAAATTCAAATAACAAAACACATCAACAACGAATGGACATATTCTATGACTTGGTACAGGCATTTTCAAATGTAGAAAATGATGGATTACACCTGGTTTTAAAGCGCTACACCTCTCATTTTGTACAACAGTCTCGTCAAACTCCGTTATATTTACAATGATGCGTGAACTAAACAGACATAATAAATAAAATAGGAACAATTTAACAGAACACCAAATCATCTATCATATAAAAAACACACTCATTGATTTGCATGTCTGACGTCAGAAAAGTTTTACGTCACATATTTTTGTCATTCTATATATGTTTATACAAACGATTTTTAAAATTTTACATGGGCAATGTTAGCATACAGGGTTAATAAATTAAAAGTAATAAGAATTAATATTAGAAATAGCGACGAACGATGGAATGCAATGAACGTACCATGAAATGCAAATACCAATTACTCGACCACAACTTGAAAACTTTTGTCGTACTAAATCTTAAGCAATGAACCTTTAATACGTTTTACAAACCGATGCTTCCTCTCGGGAAAGTTTTGTTATCAGTTTATGGTAAATGACATACTTTTATTTCGCTTGACTATCTTACACACTGAATATTGAGTTTCAAATAAATCATGATGTATTGGAATGGGACCATTATTGGTACAGAACGTGATTTTCTCTATGATTCTCATAAGATTGTATTTCGACTTTTGTAATTTCTTGAAATTTTGCTGCATTTCCCTTAAACGATGTGCACAGTTTTAGTAAGGAAGTTTAATTATTTTTACAAACACATTTCTTTTTTCTGATTTGTTCAAATTGAAATTTTACGCTGATTTCTAACAGATTTTGAAGAAGAATTACAATTGATTAAATTCCAATACCAGAGTTTTCATTAACAGATCGCAATGGGTCACCACCGTTTATTATTCTTTTGCGACGATATTTTTCGATAAACCGAATTAAACCCGTGAACATTGGTCATCGTTCAAATGAACAAATCAAAATATTAACAATTTTTGTAGTGGATATTTTGTGCCTATGTTGAACGCATCTTTCCAATCGAACTAGAGATAACGGAAACAACAGATAAAGATTAGTCGGCCTCATAACTTGACTTACATCTAGAAACTGACAATGAGGGTCGGTTAAAAAAACTTTACAACAAAAGAGATGATTTCAGTTTTCCAATTGTGAACTTTCCATTTCTAAGTAGCAACATTCCAGCAGCAAATGTATACGGGGTATATATTTCCCAATTGATACGATATTTCCGTGCTTGTATTTCCTTTCTCGATTTTCTTGATAGTGGGTTGCTGCTAACATGGAGACTATTAAACCAAGAGTTTTAAATGGTGAAGTTTAAATCATCCATTCGTAAATATTACGGACGCCCTCACGAGGTGGTTGACCATTATGGAATAACCGTTTCACAGATGATATCAGATATGTTCCTTACGTCGTAACTACAATCCCCTTCCCTTTCACGAATGTATCCTAAATGTGGACTATTTACCGGATTTGTTGTAACATGAGCACCACGACGGGTGCCACATGTTAAGCAGGATCTGCTTACCCTTCCGAAGCACCTGAGAGTAGCCCTAGTTTTTGTGTCATGTGTACAACTGTTTGTCTGTTTGTCTTTTTCAATTTTAGAGTAACACTGGCGCTGTTAGTTTATTTTCGATTAATGAGTTTGACTGTCCCTCTGGTATCTTTCGTCCCTCTTTTACAGGACTGAGTTAATACCTTGTTTTCAGTTAAATAGTATGCTCTTTCCTTTTCAACTTTTAAATGGAGGATTCTCGAGGTGGCTTCCAGCAAAACAGATACCTTGGGTTCTCCGGATTTCTCTTCTTCAAGGTACAAAAAAACCTACACATATATTAAGTATTTTTAAAACTAGACAATAAACTGGTTTGAAGTATAGTTTTATTCTAGTTCTTCTTTTCTGTATGCATTTATATTTATTCATTATCAAGTTGTGAGGTTGTAGCTACTGTGAAACTATGACTGAATCGTTTATCTTTTTTAAGATATTTAAATAGTTTTGCCTCGAGCATCATTTATTGAAATGCAATGTCGAAATGTGATTCCGGTACAATAAATCTGATACAAGTCAGAACCGAATGTTATCACATGTTTGTTCTTACTCATAGCTCTGTTAGTTGATTGTATATCATCGAAAGTATATTAGGCCTAGTAACCAGTATTTTGGCTTACAAGGCATACAAATACGGAAATTGTTTTATTAAAAATTTGCTGTATTAGGAATTCAAAAATCTTGATAAATAAAAAAATATATATTTGCATAGCTCTCATTCCCTATCGGGTTTGGCTATACTTTTTGTCCTGTTTGGTGTTATTTCTGATTTTCAATGTTTATATTAGGTTACGGAATATCAAATATTTCTACCTCGATCAGACATTGACATAAAATGACGAAATGTGCATCTAATCAATTAATATTTATAATATAACGTAACAGTTTCCAACGTTTCGACTACGGTAAACTGTACTTTGTACTTTGATGGGACCCATACTGCTATCGACTATTGATCATCTCTCTTTTACTCGGTAATTGGAAACTGGGTATTTTGTCAATTACTAAACGAGACAAAATATCAAATTTTACAAACATTTACGATTGAACTTCGAAATAATAATGAATCTGTGATAATAAAATAAAGTTACATGTTTTTTTTCTGACTGTTTATGACGTCTTTACACTAAATCCATTGGATATTGGATGTGTACGGATTGATAGTTTAGTCTTAGTTGCATGCTTTTTTATTAGTTATTTGTGGCTTTGAACTAGCTGTCAGATAACTGCGAGTACTCTCAGATCTGTTTATTATGTCTTTTTGTGTCGGGATGTTTGAGTATCGGGCCACGTCCACTTGTATTTTTGTCCATCTGATGAGTTAAGCCTTTTTCAACTGATTTGTACATGTATAGTTCGTTCTTATGTTGTACTGTTATACCACTGTCCCAGGTTAGGGGAGGGTTGGGATCCCGCTAACATCTTTAACCCCGCCACATTATTTATATGTGCGCCTTTTCCAAGTCAGGAGCCTGTAATTCAGTGGTTGTCGTTTGTTTATGTGTTACATATTTGTTTTCGTTCATTTTTTTTAAAGATAAATAAGGCCTTTAGTTTTCTTATTTGGGTTGTTTTACATTGTCTTATCGGGGCCTTTTATACCTGACTATGCGGTATGGGCTTTGCTCATTGTTGAAGGCCGTACGGTGACCTATAGTTGTTAATGTCTGTGTCATTTTGGTCTTTTTTGGATAGTTGTCTCATTGGCAATCATACCACATCTTCTTTTTTATACATACAACAGAAGAAAAATACAAGCTTAATTATAAATTGTCAATTCTTTTTTTAACTCTTTAATACAAACCCTGCCAAGTTCACCATCAATTGTTCCAAAATATAAAACTGATTTATTGTCAGTTTGTAAAATGTCCAGTGCTGTTATAGTAGTGTTGGCAGCGTAGTAAGCGATCTTTTCAATGCCTCTCCCACCTACCAGAGTGTAATGATATGTTGTACTACAAAAATCGCCGTTGAGTTCTTCACAAATCTACATTAACGACAAGTCTGATTACATAAAGCATAGTTTATTATTGATCAAATAATAACAAAACGAAATATTTCTGAACTACTGTGTGTTAGACCTTTAATTTGGTATTCATGTGACCCGTGGTACTTAAAATACCTAAATTAAAAATTATTATTAAACAATTTTGAGGGAGGACAACAATTCCTGGTTAAACTTAGATTTGAGGAAAAAGAACATTTTTTAAATACGTCTTTGTATTTGCACCCATACGATTAGTTTGATCACTTGATATACAAATAAGAAAACGTGCTTTGAATGCCAATTAAACAATCGTACACCAGAGACCAAATGTCGAGGATGGTCAACTACATATGCTTATGTACTGCTTTCAAACCAATACCGCACAGTTAGCTATAGTTGCTCTGGAATAGCAAAATGTGACACATGTCGAACTGGGAAAATCAACAGAATACATTTTTCTTAATTAAGGTTGACAAATATAACTTGTAGAAAGTATTGATTAGTGTTCACAAATTTAAGATATTTATTTTGAATCCGGATAATGAAAAAACTTTTAAATAAAGTTGAATTTATCATTATCAAATTTGAAGATTAAATAACGCAGTTATAAAATTTGATCTGAATACTGTTATCATGATAAGAAACATTTCAAATTGACACAAAGGCGAAGAAATTTAGTTTTCATTGCTATATAAATAAGTAAGGAACAGTAACTTTTGATAGTCTTATTTCGTTCCTATTATACAAAAGACATTTTTTTTCTACTTACGTTCTCGGCCTTATCACAAACGGTTTCATTTCCTATAGTTACGAAACAATCTACATGTCTATTTTGCTGACGGGTAAATTCGAAATATTCACCGTCTTCGGTTGTGTTTCCACATCGTAATTTTGATTTCCTGGATTCCAAAAAATCTATGTTTATATCATCCCATGAGTATACGCAGATCACACTGCTTCTGTTATGAAGAAACAAAACTATGACCGATTCACCGTCATCTAATGCATATTCAATCTTCCTTAAGGTAATTCCTCCATGTGTACACGTCATATTCATATCTTCGTAGGAATGGTAGAATCCAGTTTTATTGGATTTTTTTTCGTAATTCAAACAAAGTTTGCCTATTCTTGAAGAAGCAAACGTGTTGTATGCATGTACTTGAAAGAAGAAGAAAACATGTGGTACATGAAAAAAAGATGATTTGAATGCAAGCGTATAATTTTCGCTATCAGCAAGTTCTATATTCATTGGTCCCTTTCCAAATAATTCTGTTTGAAACAGGTTAAAGTCTGTCAGGTTAAATGACAAAATTCCATACGATATGTTCCTAAACTTTACAACATTTGCACCAATGATAACAATGTTAGTGTTAACTTCCGTTACATTGACCATACTGTAGGTTGGTATGTTTTGTAAATCCACTGTCATATCTTGGCTTTTCCTGCTTTCAAAAAGAGTTCTTGCGTGAAGTTTTGAACAACTGCTTATGTTGTTGAGATTTTCATTACACTGAGTTATTTCATTTCCATCAAATAACAACAACCAATTATTTGAATAATGATTGCTATTTTGTCGTTCTTCCATTGTTTCTTTGTTCATAACTGCAATACCACCAGCACCCCCAATAAGTATTGTATCGTTTGAAACGACCATTTGCCTTAATGGAGCAAATTTATGTGTGCTATTTTGGCTCAATGTAATTTCAACACCAAAAGCAGTAAAACACAATAAAACACGAAAGGACATTTCACCATTGATGCTCATAATTTAAATACTATTAATTAGATCGTTTCAGTGTGACCAAGTACTACCGTGTATCGTGCACATATTTCTTCTCTGTCCTTTTCTGTATGAAGTCTAGCAATTGAAAGTACGTTTTTTCTATTCAAATATAGAAGTCCACAGACAACCTAAAGTGCAATACAACACAATTTCAAATGGAATGTTGATCCATATCATGAAATGTAGACATCTTTGCTAAATATATATACAAGGATGTAAGTGTTTTATATGTCAGAAACTATCAAAGTATAAACGACGTGTTTTTTAAAAACAACTAACCCAATTGGAACCTCAATAGCATCATCGTACGTAACTATCAGTCAAAACCTGACCTCAATAGCATCATCGTACGTAACTATCAGTTAAAACCTGACCTCAATAGCATCATCGTACGTAACTATCAGTCAAAACCTGACCCCAATAACTTCATTTTATTTCTTTTTTGTTTCTGTTGAAAATAAAGCACTGTGATGGGGGCTGTACTCACTTTATTTAGTGGCGTGGTCTAAAACTGTAACTGACCAATCCTTTCACGAGTTGGTTGACCGTTATAGTATAACAGTTTCACAGATGATATCGGATATGTTCCTTATGTCGTAACTACAATTCCCTTCCCTTTTCACGAATGTCACCTTCCGAATTAGACTATAAACCGGATTTGTAATAAAATAAGCAACAGGACGGATGCCACATGTGGAGCAGGATCTGCTTACCCTTCCGGAGCAGAGATCACCCCTAGCTTTTGGTGGGGTTCGTTTCGCTTAGTCTTTAGTTTTCTATGTTGTGTCTTCTGTACTATTATTTGTCTGTTTGTTTGTATTTTTAGACAGTTTTGTCTGTTTGTCAGTTTATTTTCAATCTATGAGTTTGACTGTCCCTCTGGTATCTTTCGTCCCTCTTTCATAATTTTGGGTCCTCAATTCTTTTTTTAGCTTTTTACTTCATTTCATCTTGTTAACTTTTTTCATTTGAGCGTTACTTATGAATCTTATTTAGACGAAACGTGCATCTTGAGTAAAATAAATTAGTCCTAGTATATGTGATGAATTTATTTACTATACATAACAGTTATAGAATTCAGAGGCTCTCAAATGGTTAATTGTGTTCCCTACCCCTCAATAATGATAAGTTTTTGTCATGATCCCGGTTTAAATGTATTTTTTTATTATAAAAAAAATCATAGCCCCGGGTGTTTTACTTTTACATATTCACGTATGTTGCTACCCATTACTTCGGGGAACTTGACATGCGTTGTCTTGAGTTTCATGGTTGTTTCTAGAGAACGATTATATTATTTAGATTATCCATGAAGTCTGTAACATAAAATATGTAATCTATTGACAATTTTTGTTCTATTATGACTTAGTCACATGCAAATGAATCACGTTAACGTGACGCTGTCGATGATGAAACGTTCGCGACATTGAACATTATATTTTTTTCTGTTTTTGGATTAAAAACTTATATTATTTGAGTAACTGTAGGATTCCTTCTACCCATTGTAACCTACACCTCGTAAACAGTATGTCAAGTTTAAAACATTTTTAAATAATACAAAAAAGAAAACCACGTCAATTTCACTGTACATTTTGTTCCCGAATTTCATTATAAGTCGGACAGAGACGGGGAAGAATCGTTAACTATGCAACTTCTTTGAAGGTAGGAGTAATCTGTAAAATATGTGTAATTCAAGTTTCAGGCAGGGTTTATGGTTTTGAACTCTTTGCCAACGCTATAATGCAACAAGAAACCTATATAACTTCAAAATCTCGTCTATAAAATTCATGTCTTAGTCTAGGTTGTTCCTAAAAAACCATTTTCTCATAGATGTATTCTACAAAAACGTGTATAAAATATCTTTTTAGGTAAGGTCCTTGCTCAAATATTTTCGGTTCAAAACTATGTGGAAAAACACAGATATGTAAATTGATGAATGTACAAGCGAGTGAACCATTGTGACATCATAAGGTATAAATGAGTTTTTTTGCCAATCCAGGGGGCCCAATAATTGCTCTTTTTACACATCCTCCTTTAAATTTACATTACTGAGTTTTTTGTATCTCAACATTCATATACTAAGTTGTAAAATAGATATTTTTTCCGTAGTACAATTTTTTATTATTGTAAAGTAAGTATTCGACAGTTTCATTTTAAACATAATCCTGGATACTCATGTTTCCTATATCTTGACATATTTTTAATACTCTTAACATGAAACGATATATCTTTAGACATCGACATTATTTTAAATGTTCACTCTTTTGTTTGCGATAAAAATTTGTGACATTTATAACATATGACATGATACAGCTCAACTTTTATTGGATACACTATTGTTTAAGCACTTCAATAATACAATATCAATTGTTTTGCGTAAAAATTGCGTATATTTTAAACACTTTATGTGAAACTACCAGATTTTATGAATCGGAGGTCCATTTTATGATTTTATTTTTAAATGAGTGCAATGCATTATAAGTGAAAAGCACATTTTAATCCACCCTTTTCTACATTTGACCATGCCCGTACCAAGTTAAGAATATGACAGTTATTGTCCATTCGTTCGAAAAACTAGGCACATTCCTACAACTATCTTTCCCCATATCATAGTTATATCATATTATTATTTAAGAGTTTATATTTGACGACTCTGTTGATAGAATCTATTGATTTGAAAATTGTAACAGTAATTTATTACACAAATTGAAATTGGAGCTGCTTTTAGGACCAAGTGAGCTTTTCTCATCACTTGTCGTCCGATGTCCTCGTCCGTCATCAGTCGTTGTCGTCATCCGTCATCGTCCGTTTACTTTTAGAAATATTTTCTCCTCTGAAACTATTGAGCATAAAGAAACCAAACTGGGCCTTATTCATCCTTAGGGTATCTAGTTTATAAATGTAACCAATGACCCCAACCATCGACCAAGATCTTCTCCTCCGAAACTATTGAGACAAATTTACCAAGGTATCTTCCAAAATAAATGTCAGATAACCCTGCCTACCAACTAACAGGGCTGACATCGCTTGAAGTAGAACATAGGGGTAAAAAGCAAGTTCTGTCTTATATTTTTGAACTGTTATAATTAGAGAAAATATAAAAGGAAAACATATTTTCAGAATAATGTGGTCTACCAAATAAACTTATAATAGATACCAGGACTAAATTTTGAATATACGCCAGACGCGCGTTTCGTCTACAAAAGACTCATCAGTGACGCTCGAATCCAAAAATGGTAAAAAAGGCAAAATAAAGTACGAAGTTGAAGAGCATTGAGGACCAAAATTACTAAAAGTTTTGCTAAATACAGCTAAGGTAATCTATGCCTGAGGTAGAAAAGCCTTAGTATTTTAAAACTTTAAATTTTTTTTAAACAGGTAATTTATGAATATAACCATATCAATGATAATTCATGTCAGCACAAAAAAGTACTGACTACTGGGATGGTGATACCCTCGGGGAAATAAATCTCCAACAGCAGTGGCATCGACCCAGTGGTTGTAAATAAACTCATCATAGATACCAGGACTAAATTTTGAATATACGCCAGACGCGCGTTTCGTCTACAAAGGACTCATCAGTGACGCTCGAATCCAAAAAAGGTAAAAAGGCCAAAAAAGTACGAAGTTGAAGAGCATTGAGGACCACAATTACTAAAAATTTTGCTAAATACAGCTTAGGTCGTTTTTGCCGTTTATTATGAAAACTATGATATGTTTTTCCTGTTATGCTTTATTTTAAAGATAAAACACTTTAAATCACAAAAATGATCAGCAATTCAAAATCTATTAATAAGCCAAAGAAATTAAACAGACTAAATGTGAGTAATACAAGATCATCAAAACAGAAATTTTTGTAATGGTCTATTGTAATTTCTTGTCCACAATGTTAGATATTGTGCTTTGTTTGATATTCCTATAGAGCAAAGGTGAGCAAAACAGGCTCTTCATCTTTTTTTCGTATTTTTCTCTATTTGTCATGTTTTCGAATAAAACTGATTAAATTTTGTGAAACACATTGACTGAATCGTGATTACTTCCTTTTCTTTATTTTTTGAGAACATAATCCATTGTTAAGATAACAATTTAATTGTTTAAAACTTTAACGTATGAAAGAGTGTAAAAATAGTTTATTGTTTAGTTTATTATCAAAAGTCAAAAGAAATTCTATTTACTCGGATGAAAAGAGTTTAACAATTTATTAAAAGATTTTCTCAAGAAAATACAATGATCAAATAGACATATTATATACTATGGAAAAAACTCTAAAATACATGTATAAATGAGGCAACCCACTACAACACAAAAACTTATAAATGTAGGTGAACATCGAGACATCAATAATAAACGATACAAATGAATATGTAAACTAATTTTGATTTAATTATTTATGTTTTATGTACTTACATAAAGTAACCATATGATTAGACGATATTAACAGTTATCACATTCGAAAATGCTTTTTTTTATAATTTTGTTTTTATAATCACATAAAGCTATTTATGTTTTAGTTAATTAAAAAAAAAAACCCAAAATATTGGGAAAATGTAACCTTTATCATTCCTACCTTTATGTTCGAGGACAATTTGACACAAAACAATCCGTATTAAAATCGATATTTAATTATGGTGCTAGAGACTTAAACTATCTTTATTTCCTTATAGAGAAGCACAAGGCAAACCGAATACTTCCCTGTTTACAGTCCATTAATCCCGTGTCAAGTTTCTCATAGGTAACAAACTAGATTGACCATGTAATTCTCGGTATTGTGTTATCAATCATATTTTCTGTTTCCAATTTTGTTCAATGATAGATAGTAAATAAACAACACAACATAAACATTATAAGCATTGATCGGACTCGATATTAAGAAAAAGTGTAATATAACAGTCACCACCGTAAACGCCTTCTTCGATAGGTACAATAAAACATATCATCATTATATAAAAATGAAATATATCTCTGTGATAAGAACACTATATTCTGCAAAAAAAATACGATGCATTTGTTTTATTTAGGGTGCAAGGTTCAAATTTCGGAATTTTAACATTGCCGTAATTAAAAAAAAATACCTATCTAAAACCTACAAAAAAAACAGCATCACCAGTTTCGCTTTTTACTGCAAAAGATGAGGCTTTCGACAATGTATGTCTTTTGAATGATGTTCCGAAGACAAATAATTGAAAGTCGAGATCCTAATACAAACGCTGATGAGCTATCTATCAACTTGTTTGGATTATATAAAGATCCAGTTACCATGTTTTGATCACAAGGAAATGTTCTATCATCATTACTCAATTATTTACTACCTTCTCAATATGTTGTATTTACTAGACAAACGTCCTTTACTAACAGGCGAAAATCCTTGGTTCACTTAGTCCAATTGTAAAATTAAATACTTCTCAATTGTATTATTAGTAATCCAATTTCTTTAAGATATTTCATAATTCAGGAGACATTTGTTCAATGGTTGTTTTGTTATTTCTGTGGTTCGTAATGTTTGTAGTTTCTCGTGTTTTTTTTTTTTTTTAAATTATACCGTTGATTTACCTGTTGACACTAGTCATTTAAAGGCCTTTTATAGCCCTATTCGGTGTGAGCTGTGGACCCGTATTGCAGGCAGTATTTACCTATCATTGTTAATGTTACAAATTTCGACTTAAATGTTTCATTGGCCATTGGCACTCATACCACATCTTCTATTTTTTATAAATTAAACAGTATGCGTTAAATTTATAAGAATTTTATTTGGACAATTTTCAATTTAACGATCAATTCTATAAAGCAATATCTATCAAATATACATGATGTTTCATTTGTAGAGTAGTCAATATTCATCAAAATAAAAAAAACAACAATATTCATTATATTCCGTACGTATATACTGTTCTATTTTTTGCTTGCACAGCGGTCTCCAGTTAATCCATTTTTACATGCACATTTTGGCTGAATTTTATCAGGGAAACACGTTTCACCATTGTGACAGCTATATCATAATGATAATTGTCAAGTTCTTTCACCTTTATTCAACTTATACATTTATTTTCAAATTTTGTTTCAATTGAATATTCATTTACAACAAATTGATCAATACGTAACAATGAATTTGTAAAATATAAGATCTTGTATATTAAATGAAATATTTAGAGATTTTATAATATCGCTCACAGTTTTATGATTTTTATAAGAAAAGACTGAAATTGTAATGATATCACAGTCTAAATTGATTGGAATTATGTAATTTATCTGAAATTGTCGGGAATTTATAAACTCATTGATAAGATGTATTAGTCTTTTCTTAATTCATTGAATTAAACCAGCGAATCATTGACCAAAGTTTAAAATTATTCTAGTGATCTTAAACATATATAGTACAAAATCTTTAATAAATCCTTGATTTTATAAATTCAATAATAAATTCAGATTATACAAAACTTCCAAACCTTTAGGGATTTTGCAAAATACCTTATAAAAAATTTCCCTGTAATATACATCGTTATACATCTGTAAGGGAACATATGAGTATTTGAACGATACGTATATAGTCTTGATATACATCTTCATCTACATTGTGGGTTGATCTGTCAAATTTGACCAATTCTCAACCCTTCAGGTGGGTGCACGAGATAAAGTGATTTCAGAACATAAAACCCAAAATATAAAAAATAAGCAAGCATAATGTATGATAAAAAAATATAATAAAGTAAAATAATAAAAGGGGGATGGGGTGTTGGGTGTTCCATTTACCTTTCGTTCATCGGTCTGGGTACGTGACACAATGAAAGTTAAAAAATCGCTGTAAGTGTAAATTGCAAAAAGTATAAAATTCAAAGTGTCATTCAGTAAAGACATTTGTCCTAACGAAAAACAACATGTCGACTTTGAAAAATGATGTCAAAAACAACGTTATAAGTTAATTAACAAAATGTCATATTTCACACGCGCCTTTGACCTTGCACCCTTTACTTTCTTTCTTTACTGTGATGTTAAATTTTGATTTTTATAAATAAAAAAAAAAAATTCAAATTAATAACGGTATTTACTTACAATGACAGTAGTATGAGTTGTTCCTTTGCTCTTAAGTGGGAAATAAGAGTTGAAGAACAGCACATTCTGTCATTTCAAGATATGTTTTACAGAAGCAAGAACATATTGGTTAAAGGAAAATTCAGTGCATTCAAATAAAAACAAAAGCAACTTATCTAATTACCGGGGAGAAAAAATAAAGAACCATGCTCAAAACGACCGTGGTTTTATGCACAAACGAAAACCTCGACAAGACGAAAATAATTTTGATGTACTTTTAGCAAAGGTAAAGTACACCAGGATGTAGATAATATGTCAAAAATTATTTCATTTATATAAGAAAGTGTTTAGGTTCGGAAGCCGCTTTCATAATATTTACAAGACATAAAACGCTGTGTATAAATGTACGTGCTGTACACATAGTATAATGTACAAATGAAAAATATAAATGTTTATCAATTGAAAAATTGATGTAAAAGCTGGTTTATTTATTTGAGTAAATTATCAAAGAACTTCATTAGAATAAAACAATACCTCTCTCATCAAATACACAATGAGCATGAGGTTAAATGTGTCTATCATTTCTTTGTTTGTTTTGTATTTCAAAATAACTTTTCATAATTTTATTGTTGTTGGCCCATTGTTCTCCAATTAATACACCTATCCAGACCATTTATAAATGACTTTGTCCATTGTTTTAGATCAATTATACATGTGTATTGCCTAACTTGTCTTCATAAATTCATTAACAAATAAATATTAAAGAAATAACAATTTTCATAAGTAAAAGTAACAGTATTATGTGAAATACTCCTGTATATTTCATAATATCTTCCAGGTGAGAAATAAGTGCTTTCGCCATTTCTGGTTGTGTGTTATAACTCGTGTATTCACAGTATCCGTATTCAAAAAGAAGAAAAAGAAGCTGTATCTATTTACAGTCTGTGTAATACGAGAAGTACACACTTTAACAAGTGACAGAAGATTCATCCATCAGTTTTATGACTTCTTCCAGTTTATTTGCAAGTTGTAGGTCTGTCGCTTCTTCCATATCCTCCAAATCATTTATAATCTGAAAATGGGCAGAAAAAACTGCTTTGGTCAACAATAAATCATATCTAAAGAAAATAAATGGGAAATGTTTGCAGATAAATAACATTTTTATTATTGTTATCTTATCTTAGATGTCAGGAGAATCTACAAAAAAATATTTCTTATATAAAAGCAAAAGGAGCAACAAATATCATTTAGAATTTTTGATTTTCACCGCAGTCCGAAAAATTGATTATCAGAACATACATGTACACATATCTGGAATTTATACGTACTTTGCGAGCCAAATGTTTTATTGTTAAAGTAAAATCTTCATGTACAAATATCCTCTAAAATGCAATTTATTTGGACAACAGATCAACAATGACCAATAGACCAATGTAAGAACTTGTAGAATTAAGTCCGAGTGATGGATCTGACAAAATTGTTAATATTCAAAATGTTTTCAATCATAGCTTTGCAATGAAATCACTTACTTTAGTCTTGTGTTTTCTAATATATAGATTATATAGCTGTTGAAGGGCAGATTGGCGACTGAACCTCATAGGTTCTAGTTTCTGTTTCTGAAGTAGATGTAAACTGATGTTAACATTTATTTTATCAATTCTGATGACAAAGGAATTATAGGAACACATGCATTTAAATAACTCAATAAAATATGTACAATTAAGCTAATGCAACACTAAAACATTTTGATTGCATATTTGTTCTTGATTGTCATATTCACTTCGGTGCATTAACATTCCTTTCCACCATTATCAAATTATGATGTTTTTAAAAACCTATCATTCAACAATTAATTTATTAAAACAAATAAAAGGATTGTTTTCTGATTTTACTTAAAAGAATGAGCCAAACAGTTTCAAATCTCATAAACATGTTTAACCCCTCCGCAATTTTGTGCCTGTCCCAAGTCTGGATTCTCTGGCCTTTGTTAGTCTTGTATGATTTTTAATTTTAGTTTATTTGTATAATTCGGAGTATGACGTCCATTATCACTGTACTAGTATACATATTTTTTAAGGGGCCAACTGAAGGACGCCTACGGGTACAAGAGTTTCTCGCTACATTGAAGACCAATTGGTGGCTTTCGGCTGTTGTCTCCTCTATGGTCGGGTTGTTGTCGCTTTGACACATTCCCCATTTCCTTTCTCAATTTTATTAGTATCAAACCACAATTCTAATGATTAGGAACAAACTTATTCATGTTATACAGATACCAGGATTAAAATTTTATACGCAAGTAGTCCGTGTCGTCACTGAAACTCGAATCAAAAACTTTTAAAAGATGGTATACTGTTTCAAATGTGATGTAAACGTCAATGCATAGGAAGGTAATGCAAAAATTAAATCTCGTAAATTTTTGGCTTAGGTCACTACTGTTTGAAGCTTTTAGTGTTATCATAGAAGATCTGTGATAGCGTTTGTATAATTTTTCGTGTTCATATGAAACCACTAGTAAAATAATCCCACAAAAAACAAAAACAAGACAGATTGAGCGACACTGAAACATGGGATGAATATCTTTGACTTGAATATATGCAATATTTGCTACGCTCAAATATATTGAGCTTAACACAAGTTAAAACACCTGTCCACTGTTGAAGATCGTATGTTTACCTCCAGAGGTTTGTTTGCATGTTTCTATCATTTTGCATACCCCGTACCTTTAATTTACACCTACAATTGTAATATGAAAAATGTCAATACTTACATCTGAGATTTCGTCCATTTCACTCCAGAATTCATTATCAGTCACTGGTTCCAGGCGGATGAAAAAAGGACTAATAAGCTTTCTGTATCTTGGTATGTCTTTATGAAACAACAACTTCTGTGATGGTGATTCCTAACAAATTCCCATGCAAATATCGATAATGCTAATTAATATTACATATAGACATATATTCTATCAAAATCAAAGCACAACAATAAATAAAAAACACACAAAGTCATCGGTAGTAATACGTAAAACAATTAGTTATTTTTTTTTTTATTCAAAATGAATTTTATTCCTCACGTAAACCCAGACTAGTTTTTTTGTGTTTTTTTTTTGTTGGACTTTTTTAAAGGATTTTTAAATACCTTTTTGTATTTTTATTTTATTTTAGCCTTGTATTTTTTATCCCTAATCTTATTTCATAACTAAGTCAAATGATAAGAATAGAGGCACGAGACGACTCATCAATCATAAATAAATGTTTCTCTCATTTAACCCACCTCAAAATTTGATATCCCATATATCAGATTTCTTCAAAACACAGATGATTTATAAGTTTAAATTTACTCTAACCTTATTGATTTTGTGGGATGTTTGGGTAAAACTTTCCACAAAAACTTGTCTTAGGATGTCCATACATGGTTCCACGTATGCAGGCACACTAACATCAAACAATATATCTGGTTTACCGATCAGTGGAGCCCAAACTCGTGTTGCATAGCTAAGCAAAAGCAAATGTGTATCATTAGAAACATAGGTTCAGCAAAACATCAATTATTTTGACATGATATACGTTTTGAAATTTGTTTGTCCAAAGAATATATAAACCACATTTAGTAACATTACCGGTACCAATTTTTCTACACCAGATGCACATTTCGACAATACATGTCTATTCACTGATGCGTGGCCAAAATATTTGAAATCCAAAACTTATATAAAAGTTGAGGGGCGATAATCTAAAAGATCCAAAACGTATAGCCAAATCCGTGAAATGAATCAGTGCTATGCATGAGGGAGATATATTCCTTAATTCATAATAATTTTTAACATTTGGAAAAATCAAACTTTAATAACCAAAACAAATTCGTATTTTCATGCCAGTACCGAAGTACTGGCTACTGGGCTGGTGATACCCTCGGGGACTAACAGTCCACCACCAGAGGCATCGACCCAGTGATGGTAATAACATTAACGGTTCCAATTTTCCTGCACCAGATGCGCATTTCGACAATACAAGTCTCTTCAGGGATGCTCGTGGCCAAAACATTTGAAATCCAAAGCTTATATAAATGTTGAGGAGGTCCAAAAAGTATAGCCAAATTCGTGTGAAAGGAATCAGAGCTATGCATGAGGGAGATACATTCCTTAATCTATAATAATTTCTAACATTTAGTAACAGCAAATTTTGATAACCAAAAAAAATCTGTAAACCTCTTGATAATATGCTAAAACATATATAATAACATAAATAAGACTGGGAATAATAACGAAAATGTCAGAAGGCGTAAGCTTTTATATATCTATAAAAAAGAAAGATAAATAAAATGCACGATTTTCACCAATTACCTGATAAACATTCAGCTCAATTCAAATGTCCCAAATTGTACAATCTGTTTGAACAACTACAGGTAAAGTTAAACATAAACACCTTTATTCAAGTTACAGTAAAGTTAAAAAAGTTAAAACCAAAGCTTAAAAAATATTTTTTATCTATGAATAAGAGTCAACCACTCACCATTCATTTTTCCATGACTGCAGAACGTCCTGATCTACTCCAAAGTTTTTTCCAAGTTTATCCAACATACCGATGAAGTATCGAATTGGTATTGATGATGATTGTGGATCTATTAAATTCTCAAAAGTAGTATCTATGCACTCCGAAAGTAGCAGCTGAAACAAAGAAAAATTTCTTTTTTGGCAATGGTTAAAGACCTTTGCATTGACGGCAACATGCTTTTGTAGTATTGTCCAATTTCGTCGTTGAAAAAAAACCTATGCTTACCAGGCTCGGAAATGTAAGAATATAGTTATCAAGGTACCAGGATTATAATTTAGTACACCAGACGCGCGTTTCGTCTACACAAGACTAACCAGTGACGCCCAGATCAAAACAGCCACAAACCACAAAGTACAAAGTTGGAGATAATTGAGGACCCAAAATTCCAACAAAAAGTTGTGCCAAATACGGTTCAGGTTATCTATTCCTGGGGATAAGAAAATCCTTAGTTTTTCTATAAAATTCAATTTTTTTTAAACAGGAAATTTATAAGAAATAAGATGAATTCTGCTAAAAAGGGCGAGGTGGCTGTTTCAATTTTATGACTTCAACTCGACCCTGCTTTGAGTAAATATTACTTTGCTCAAAAGACATGCTTCAACTGTAAAACTGTGATCAACCAGATCATTGAAGGGAAATTTGGAATGAAATCAGAAAAAGAATGATGCTGTATATACCATTCAGTGTCCCGATTACTATTTGCAAAGACTATGCTCTTTTTATACCGCAAATTTAAGATTTTACATCCGAATGGGACAAATCCAGGTGATCATATTTCTATACCTCAGTTCTTGTTGAAAAAGATTTTCCTGAACTAAAAAATAAGTTTAAGTGGATAAAATTCCCAAATTCACTCTTATCCTGACAAAACCGCATTGTTAAATTATTAAAAAATTTGTTTATCAAAATTTTAATACGGTTGTATTTTGGATAATAAAAAAACTATATTACCTTGGTGAGAAATAATCTATTCAGGAAGATGTCACCAAAATCTAGATCTTTATTAGACCGTCCGTCTGGTAAGTTTGACTAGAAAAAATATTATATACATATAACTCTGTCGTGTATCTAGAGTAGAAAGATGCACATACAAAACAGAATTCGGATGATAACCGGTCAAAGAATACGAAGTAAACATAAGGTCATAATTAATATACGGCACATTGTGTTCATTTTAAAATTATATTGCTTTAAAAATTTGAACATACAACAAAAATGGAAGTAGCAGAGACATTCATATGACTAGCGGCAACAAGAATCCATTGTGAATCTTTTATTGGCAAACATTTCAAACAAGACAGATAAATTACTACTTCATAGTATGACAATTAGGAATGATGATATTTTTGGTAAACTTATTACGATTATTGAATGCAACTTACTTTCCCTATTCATATGAAGCAGATTTATCCAAGAAATTATCTCAGTCTTCGATGTATAAAGTTATCAGCAAATACCAAGTTAGGAATATGACAGTTATTTTCCGTTTGTTAAATGTGTAAGAGCTTTTGATTCTACCATTTTATAAAAAAGGACTTTCCGTTTTGAATTTACATTGCAATTCGGTATTTTTGTTATTTCATATATTATCAATGGAGATAGACGAATATATATTTCGTGGCAACAAATATAAACGACTCGTCCGTTTAGTAAACATAAATCAATAATATAAATCATGTATTTGCAAAGATGCATGAGTTGCTCGACTTCTCTGTAATACATATCAAATATAAGAACAATGATGCATCTTAATAAAACATTACCATCGTGTCAGTCTGTCAAGACAAAGTAAAATATTGGGCAAGAAGTTGTATCAATCATTAGGCATATCATTATAAAAATGAATATTGTATAAGCAAAACAAAGTAAATGGAAGTTAGGCAACTTGCTGTTAAAAATCATTTACATGATTAGGTAGGTTCACTATTCCAGTTTCTTGTAATTACCAACGAAAAATAAGCATGGTTTTGTAGCCCTTTTTCACAAAATGACTAATCAAAGAACGTGAAGCATATTTATTTTTTGAATAATAAAATTTGCAATAAAAAAAGATAAATGGCCCAAAATTGTCAGTATGATAATAACTAAGCTTTCATCGAAGTAACCAAAAATCAAAGATAGTGTTTCCAAAGCAAGTTGAGCTATAACATTGTTTTAAATGAAAACGATCCTTCACTGTTTAATCTAGCTAAAAGAGGTTATACATGATTTACTCACCACATTTGTTTCCTGCACATTTAAGATTTTCAAATAAATTGATAAAAACTCAGATATTAGAATAACATGTACAAAAAATATGCGTATGAAAATAACAGAATTTTAAAACTCTTTTTTGATTGACTTCTCATACGATTGTACGTATAAGCATAACATCGTAATTTTCTAAATTAAAAACTGTCTTTAAAAAAGATATTGACAGCTTGTACTTTACCAGAAGCAATAGTATCACAAATGTGTTATATTGGAATTCAAAATTGATAGAATTGCCTCTTATTCATGTTTATACACCTACGAAATGCTATAATTCTGGAATTCAGTTCACAAATAGGGGATTATTTTGATGATGATTTAACTAAATTATAGTTTATTTTTTTTGTACCTATGTGTATCTATCATAAGTATTAACAATGCATATTTGAACAAATATTTATTTCTATTTTTTAAAACAATTTCAATTTTGGTTTTGACTCATGAAAGTGTTGTTGTAGAACATCAAATTGAGCAATGATATACATAAGAAAAAGTTAATAAAAAACTAACCAGATGCCATTTCTGGCCTTCTAATTCCGAACATTCGACGTTTTCCGGCACAAGTAAAGTAATATCCTCTGACGCGAGACTTTCATCTTGGAACGCTATCGAATTCACTGTAAAGATAAACAAAAGTTCTATACAGCTAATAAGACAATTATCCACTAAAGTGATAAAGAAGTAGATGTAAGCAATTATAGTAACCGTTCGGCTTTTGACAATGAGGTAACCCCATAAAACCTCTAATGTCTATGCGTTTATTATCAAACCTGATCTGATTTTCAAATCTTTAAACTGATTCCATTTACATATAATTTATAGATATAGGAAGATGTTAGTATGTTTAACATGGCGACTCACATTGTAAATTTTAAGAAGACCATCAGAACTTCATCTTTGGGTTGCAAGTTCAACTAACATTGACATAAAACTTCGATAAAGTTAGTGAACGTCATCTACATATCAGAATGTGATGACAAAAAACAAATAGCAAGTACTTAATATAATGTTTATAAACTTTGAATGTGTGCAAATTTTAAATATAAATATTTACCGTTGACATTGTGGCTGTCACGTTGCTTATACATCAGGGCCAGTCTACTGTTGTCTTTAACCATATAATGTTTTAAGGTATTCAGACATACCATTCCATTGTTTCGTTCACTTGTGTTGTCAATATCATTTAGTGTAAGTTTTCCAGCCCTCCCTTCTTGCCATTCTAAAAATACATAAAATAAAAGGTTATATTGTAAAACTAAACTTTATAAATTCTTAATTTAAGTCAAGTGAGAGCAATTCTTAGAAAGTTCCTTAAACTTATTATTTTTTCCTGTCTTAAAACCTTTCGTGTATATGTATTTAAACAACGACTTTCAACTCCTGTTACTGGCCTATATTATGTTAAAAATAAAACGTGGCGAATACTGGGGGTGGTATAATTGCCCCGGAGAGGTCAACTGATCCTGGCCTAAATGTGACAACCGTCGTGTTGACCATGTTAGTACAAACCCGGGAATAAATCTAATCTTGTTGGCCACATTCGGTCTTTCAAAAGTTTAAAAGATGTTGTTGGTATGTTTATCCCAGGGTTTAATTTCAAGTACTATAGCTACATGTGTTTCAGCAAAAGAGTAATTTGTGACGAGTAACACAACATGTTGCCTCAGTGGAACAGAGACAGCTAACCTTCAGAAACATCTTAGTTCTTAGAATATTTGAATCAGTGTATCAGTCTTAGGTGATCCAAATTTATGACTTCTTTGATTCATATTTGTTCACATTTGCTCAAATGTATTTCAGCATAAATTAAAATAGTTTCATTACAAGTTCTACTTACCTAAAGAAAGTTCATCATTGTGTGGTATTTTTGAAGAAGGGTTATTTTTATAAATCTGTTCACAACATTTCTGTTTCACTTGTGATATTGTATCACAGTCCAAAACTTTCACATGATAACGCTTGTCATTATTCCCATTTAAATCTATTTGCAAAGTCTAAATAAAACAAATAATAATATGAACAAAGGTACATCGCAAAACATAACCCTTCCTCCAATAAATACAGTTCCTTATATTACGTAATTCAATGTATTTCGTTTTTTATCCAAAAGTCTGAATTATGCATGTTTGAAACAAAAACTTGAACATTATAAGTACAAGAGTGAAAAGATATTGCTTCTTTTCCTTTAACATGTGAAAAAGAAATCAAATAAATCTAAAATTAAGTCAGATTTTGTACTAGAGATTATTTACCTTTCATCCTATTAAAAACATATGATAAATAAATTTTCAAATACTCTTACAAAAGATTGATGCTCAATCCTCATTTTAAGTAGTTTTTCCTCTGCGATAGTGTTCTTTGAATTAGATGTAAGTGCGTCTATTGGTGCCATTTCAACAATTGTCTTCACTGCTTTGTACAGCATGAACAGTTGCATTCCACAATTTGACTGTAATTATTCAATATAATAATCCTGTTACATAATGAATAATTTGACTCTTAAGGCTTTAGGTCATACGATGCAATTATGCTTCGCTTTGTGATAAATTTGTGTTACATATATTTATCCTTATATACACTAAGATTTTTATATTCCTACCTCCGATTCCGGGTAAAGACAGTTTCATCTTATTTGGAGCAATTTTTAGGAATTTTGTTTTTAAAGCTCTTCAGCTGTTTGTTTGATTTTTCATCCTAATTTTATTTTAAATAAATGCACGACTGATAAATCTAATGTTTACGGAACGCTAGTCAATGTTTATTTAAAGATTATTATATTTTGATATGCCGTAGCCAGACTCCCGTACTTCTTTTGTTATGAATTCAATAGAATGCAAATCATTGAAACAGATAATGATTTTACGTTCTGGCATACATTATATCATTCTTGAAATCTTAATCATTTTATTGTCTCTATTCCACGATTAAAGTGTATCGTTCATACGTTATAAGTAACATGTATGAAACATCGTTGAGCAAATACATGTAATAACGTATGTCATATTGTGTTATATATGGAATATAAAGTTGCTCCTTGTCATAGGTTTAACACTACTAGTTACCGTTAACTGTCCATAAAGTCCTATCTGTAACCAGTTTACCATCAATCTCAGTGTGATAGATTCAAACCTACAAAATAACAAGCACAGTAAACTAGACAATGCTGTTGATCGATAACATGTTTATTAATGAAACCCAGATACTCTCCAATAATTTACATTCGAAAATTTAATTAAAAAAGGAAATGTATCAAAATGTGTCCAACAATGTTTAAAACAAGTGAATAATTTAAACAAGACGTTCTCCAATCATAATTGCTCAATGTGTATGTTTAAATGTACGATCCAGACATACAGTTTTAATACACCATCTGCATATACGAAAAGTTGACATTGCTCTGAACCTTCTTTGGGTCAAAATATACAATCGAACTTTTGGTTAGGGTGTCGCCGAAGGTATCACTAGCCCAGCAGTCAGCACTTCTGTTTTGACAAGAGTTATCACTGATTAGATGATAATTGAAAAATCTATTTGAATTTTTCTAAATACTTATGATTTCTCCCCTGGAATAGATGGAGCTTAGCTGTATTTGGCTAAACCTTCGTAATTAAGGTTCACAATGCCATTAAACGTCGAACGTTTTTAGTATTTATTTAAAAAAAATGTTGACTTTAAAATTTAAATTGCTGTTACAAAATTATATACATAAGAAAACGAGGAAAATAAACAACCAGGTAGTATAAAAAACAGAACAAATAATGCAATTGCTGTACACTAATCTTAATTTTTGGAAATTTCCTATATTCGGCGAAGAAAATGTGAAACAAAATCAATATGGAACTGTTGATTACACAACTATCTGGTAAAATACTTCAAATATATTAGATAAGAATTTAGTGTTACTCCAGTTTGACCTCAAAAAGCTGCCAAAAGTACTATCAGATGGTTCACAATACTTGTCTGCAATATGCTGACAGTGACACATTTTATTTTTGATTGAAAGAATCTGTTTTACCTAAGTCGCAACAGGAGATGCAGGTTCTAGTATTCGTTCGATTCCGCCCTCTTTCTGTCCGTCTGATATGAATTTAGTTTTTGATGCTCAGTTTGAAGTATGTCAGAAATTTTAGCATCTGCCGTGCAGAGGTTTCTGGCTTGCTGATAGTTTGCAATTTTACAATACTTATTATGAAAGAAAAAGTCACGTCAAATTTTTCTCAATTTCTAAGGAAAAGTATTATGTAGAGTGAAAGTTATATCAACATCTTCCGTGCTACCACTTACTATTTGTTGATAGTTTGACATGTTGGAATTTCATAACAGTCACTGTACAAGTTCAATTCTCTTCAAACATTTTTCATGGAAGAGAATGATAAGTTATGCTTCAGTATATATGTAATATTAATCAATTTTATGCATTAACGCATGTCCAGACTCGCTATTGGTCTTGTTTTGTAAAAACATTAAAAGAATGGAAGTGGCACGCCATGACAAATTGACACATGAAATTGGTTCTTCAAGCCACATGATATGACATATTACTTACCTTCTAAATAAAACTTTTTGTTGCTTTTTATTAGCTGACCGAATTATGTCTACCATCAAACATTCTATCAAACTACAAAATGATCAGTGTTTGTTTACTATAAAAAGTGATTTTAGAACATGAAAGAATTTGCTATGTCTACATAATTTTAGACAATGAAAGAAAGAAGACGTCCAGGTATACTCCAGTCTGTCTCGAAAGTTATATTTCAAGTTTTCAAAACTAAGAATTAATGGTCAACAACTTTCAGAATTTGAACATTGATGTACAAAGAATTTATAAACATATGCAAATACAATTATAAGTATTGTTTTAAATTTCTTGAATGAATTAACCGATAATCATTGTCACACCATGTTTAATTCCAATCCGAGCAGCGGTCACTTGTCCTTAATGTTTTGTTTTTATTTATAAAACTTGATCACATGGCAACGAGTAAATAATAACCTTATTTGAACTATTTTTATTTCTTCATAGAACAAAACAAGTTGGTTAAGGCAAATTATGTAATTTATACTTACTCGAAAAAGAGTGTCATATTTCCTATCAATGAAATTGACAGAACGGATGAAAAATGTGCTCTGAAATAACCAAGTATTATTTATTTTATTGATAGCTATTTTCACGAGGTTTTGTTAAGCTTATAACTTGAGAAATATTCAAAATAGTGATTAATTGAGAGAAAAAATACCAATACAGACTAATTATGTTCTTAAAAAAATAATTTTGAAATATGGTCAATAATGGTATAAACATGAAAGATTACAGACATGTTAACTCTCACAGGGCATTTTTTTCATCGATTAGCACTGATTAAACTGATTAGGACCAGTAATGAAATTGTTAAGCAAGAGCTTCAAAAGTGTCATTGATTGGTCCCTGAAATGCTTAAAATCTAAATCTCGATAATTATGTAGATTCGGTAAATGAAAAGCACTATTTCTTGATGTCAGTTGAAATTTGACTTTATCGTTATAATCATGTTGGTGTGGACATAAAATGAGCATTTGATATAAAATTTGTAGTAAAATGATTTACCAGTTAAAACATTATATAAAACATTTTTAGATTTCTTACTGAAATTAACATCTTTGTATAAGCCATCTGCATCAAAGTACTGTTTGAGGCAAGGCATTTTATAATTTCTAAAAGCCCTTAGCCAATATGAACTCACTATACATGTACACATATGCGATTACTGTTAGATAGTTTTTCTATTTTAATCTCTGGTTTTGTTAAAAAAAAAAGTACAAAGGTCGGTGCAAGTTTTATTGTAGCTTTACTCATGTGTCATCCATATGTTTTCAGAATTAGAATACGTTTGTGCGTAAAATGGAGCTAAGAGGATCATATCTCTGAACGTAAAAACGTATCACAACAGATAAAAAGACAACTTTATTTTGTATTAAATAACCTTGAAACCAACAATTTCTACTTACTTTTCTTGAATTGTCAGCATACTTGGGCGATCAATAGTTTGGACTAGTGACTTCAGAAACAGTTTATTCGACAATAACATTTTAAAATTGTCAATCGCAGTTTCAGTAACGTCTTTTTTTTCATCCGATATCTTGAATAAAAATATAAATGTTGAAAACATTTCTTGTACTTTATATTGATGTGATGAAAATATAATATTTTATTCAGTTGAATTAGGGTCTGGAGCTGGCATGTCAGTAACTACTTGTAGTCCTTTGTTAATTTATGTATCATTGTCTTATGGTTTAGTTCTTTTGTTACCTATTCTGACATCGGACTCGGTCTTCTTTTGAACTGAGTTTTACTGTTTGTATTGTTGTGTGTTTTTTCTCCCTTGGCTAGAGGGTATAGATATCATGAAACATGTTTGACCCCGCCGCATTTTTTGCGGCTGCTTCAATTTAGGAGCCCTGGCCTTTGTCAGTCTTGTATGATTTTTTTGTTTAGGGGCCAGCTGAGGCACATCTCCGGGTACGGAAGTTTCTCGCTGCATTGCATTGGTGGCCTTCGCCTGTTGTCTGCTCTATGGTCGGATTATTTTCTCTTTGACACATTCCACATTTCCATTTCCAATTTTACTTGATATCTCAAATTTATCAGCCGTAATGTGTAAATATGGGCAACTTATAAAAATTAATAAATACTGTTATAAACTACTGAATGTTCAATACAAATTAATTACATTAGATTTCATTATAACACGTTATTCTGATTGGCTAACTGCACATCACGTGTTAGTCCTTAAGCAATTGCATTACACAATAAAACTGATTATTCATGAAAACAGGAGGTCCCACAATAACGTGCACAGGTGTATTAAATAAAAAAATTCATAAAATTCGTGTTTTCAAGATCCTGGCTAAAAAATGTAATTATAAGTATTGAATGCTTCTTTTTGTAACTTTATATGGTTGTAAAAGCGTTGACCACGCTTCATACAAAATGTACTTCGGTCAACGCTTTTACACCCAAATGAAGTTACAAAAAGAAGCATTCAATTCGTAAATAAAAGCACTTCAATCACATAAACTCTAAGCGCTTTAAGATTGGTTGAGACTCTCCTGTATCATAAAATGCAAAAACTAACTCATTAAAAACTATTTTTAAGTAGCTATTTTTTACTTTAAAATGATATAAAAGATTTACGTTCAAATCTAAAACACCTCTGTGCAAGTTACCTTTAAACCGTGGAGTAAGGGATTTGTTGTTATATCCTGGTTCGGAAAAAGCTGACGAAGAACATACGTCTTGTAGTCACAAAAGGGTACCTTTGACGTGAAAAGGTCAGATTTTATACTTTTCATTGTCATCTGAGCATCTGCGAATTCTAAAATAAAAATAAAAAAATATATTAAAGCGAAATTATAAATAAAACAATTGAATTAAAAAAAATGTTTAATATGTTAAAACAAGAATTGCTCCAAGTGTCACATAATGAAAAACCTCAGCTTGTCAATATGAACCGTTTTAAAAAAAAAAAAAAATTTAAGAATTTATATGTGTTGATGCTGCATGTAATTCAGACCAAATGTCCTCTTCATCATACTGTCTATCAGCTTACAATTATACTTTTATGAAAGACTGATACATTCGGTCTTGATGTACGATTTTGATATCAAGCTTTGCGAACAACTTCCTCAATCTAAGTCGAAATCATAATCGTGGTCATTTGGAAAACAATCAAGGCGATGCAATCATCAATACATTATGTAGTCAACTTCAGTCTTTTGCTAAATTATTAAACTGATCGACTGCTGTAAATGAAGTACTGTTCAAGTATTAAATATGTTTGCAGTAATTTCAATATTATTCCATACATTTCCAGACAAATTAGTTTATATTACAGTGTATAGTTAAAAACAAACTATTGAACAGTCCGAACACATTGATAAGATCTTACCGACTGCATGTAATTTGTCTAACCCGTACTAAATATACCGTAGTGAATAAGTAATTAAGCAACTAAAAATAACTTAATAATAAACTCATCATAGATACCAGGACTAAATTTTATATATACGCCAGACGCGCGTTTCGTCTACAAAAGACTCATCAGTGACGCTCGAATCCAAAATGTATAAATCAATCCTTTCCTTATTTTGTCTGTTTCGGATCAAAATTAGATAATCTTATATTTTCAAAATTTTTTTATAGATGGAAATGCCAATTTATTGGAATTCTTGAACTCACTCTGAGTCGGGTTGTGTCAAATTCACAAGTTTTGTGGGAAATTATTAAGTGTTTTCTCTAGCAGTGCTTTGCTTTGGATATATTTCTTATCATTAATGTTTTTTACTACGTAACTGATCTGAATCTTCCAATTTTTTTGATAGAGACACCAGTTAAGGGCTTTTAAATAAAGAAAAACGCGTCCGCCAAAAAATAATTTAACGTCTAATATCTTTGATGAATATTAAGAAACATTTTAAATCATTCTTCTAATGAAACTATATATCTTAAAGTGAAACAAACAGAGTTTACCTTAATCATCCATAAACCATGGAACGTCAGTCTTTATATTTTAAACTGCAAAGGTGTTTACTTCATGTACATTCAAATCGTAGTGTGGGCGATACTTTTTTGTCACATGCAAGCAAAATGTCAACCTCTTTACACGTCAGAATACATCAACCTCAGTTTTTGACAAAAGGAGTCCATTCAACATTTTAAAAAACACCACTACCAGTAAATTTTGGTACGGAGTATCATATGTATTTCCCGATGTTATAAGACCTTCAACAACATACGGATATAGTTTACGTTTTCAAATAATTTGGCCTTGAGCATGATTGAAGAGATGTTAAAGGCCGAAAAACACATCTGATGAACAAACAGGAACCATTAATGTAATTTAACGTCTAATATCTTTGATGAATATTAAGAAACATTTTAAATCATTCTTCTAATGAAACTATATATCTTAAAGTGAAACAAACAGAGTTTACCTTAATCATCCATAAACCATGGAACGTCAGTCTTTATATTTTAAACTGCAAAGGTGTTTACTTCATGTACATTCAAATCGTAGTGTGGGCGATACTTTTTTGTCACATGCAAGCAAAATGTCAACCTCTTTACACGTCAGAATACATCAACCTCAGTTTTTGACAAAAGGAGTCCATTCAACATTTTAAAAAACACCACTACCAGTAAATTTTGGTACGGAGTATCATATGTATTTCCCGATGTTATAAGACCTTCAACAACATACGGATATAGTTTACGTTTTCAAATAATTTGGCCTTGAGCATGATTGAAGAGATGTTAAAGGCCGAAAAACACATCTGATGAACAAACAGGAACCATTAATGTAATTTTTTTTATGTTTGTCCAATGTATGTCAAACTAGAAAATGACAAACGGACTGAAAACAGTCTGCTCTACCACACATTTAAAAGATGAGACACAAGAGACAGAACAAGATATATAAGAGGTAAACAGAAAAAATTCAGAAACTTAGACAAATGATTTACCAGTGGTATCAATCTTTTTTTTCCAATGGCTTTGGAAAATAAAACCATCGAAGAAAACAGGACAGGGTTGTGTGTACAATTGTAACATTACCACAAACATGATAAAGATACACCATAACAGTATTTGCAACAATGATGTCGCCATTCAAAATGGCTTAGAAATGTTTCCAACTTAATAACATGTAAGCGGCAAACTACGCAACATTAACCTTGAAATAAAGTGTCAACTGCGAAATACATATATCATGTTTAAGCAGTTTCTTTTAGATAGAAAATAAATGATCACAGTGAAATAATGGAAGTCAGCTTTCCTCATAGAAATATTAGTGCCTAATCGACCCTCATTTTTTTTTACGTTTACGTTAAAAATACACGAACATCACAAACGCTTAATACATCCCAAAATGTTGCGTCAGTTTCTTGTGTAATTGTAATTTGGACTTTGAAAATATTTATTCATTAAATTTCACATTTCAATTATTTATAATTCATAGACGATTTTGAATATAAATCCACATTTATTTACATGCTTAATTCATCATGGACAACTTCTTTATCGTATTTTCATATTTATCATTACCTTCTCTGCTAGCTTTTCGTACCATTTCTTCACGTGTCATAAGTTCCATTTTAAATTCCTTGATAGCTTTTCTTTTTTTCTTTTTTAATACAAAAACAGCAAGTATTCCAATGGTAACAGCAATAGCCAAAGCTGCAGCTAAAACACCGGCTATAATAGCTAATACTTTGACGTCTTCCTGGTACTGTATGTCGCCAATATAAACTGCTATCCTACCAACCTCAACCTGTAAAACTTTCATAACTTATGCTACATTCGAGCAGAACATAAGAGTCATTTAAAAAAAGCAGGAAAATGGCTGGTACCTGCGTTACCGCGTACGATTGTATCAGACCAAATAAATTATAATTGCATTTTATAGAAGACACGATAACTAATTTTAGTTCTGTTAAACGTTTCCGTGTTTTTTCAGAAAAACTCTTTTGACAGACCAAAAATAATTTCTCTTTCACAGTAGCAAAAGAAACTTTGACGATTTGTTTTTGCACACGGTCTCCCTAACAGATAGACGAAAACAATGACGGAACGAAAGAAGGAGTCGAGCGGTTACCAGACCTGCTTTTGACGTGATTGTGAATAAGGTTGTAAAATACAACAAACTCACAAAGATATCGATGTTCGCAGTTAAATTACTATAAATGTGAACGAACATTTCGATGTCAAGAAGGGGAAAACACATTTTGTACGTAAGGTGTCACTAGCGTATAGCTTTCCCATCTATCTGTGATTAATACACATCTACTGATCTTTGCAGCACGTACTTTTCTTTACAGGACTATTAAGTATAGACTGAAACAAACGAAAGTTCGTGATCTTCATCACAGATGCCTACTGTCTTAACGAATAAAAAATTTGTAAATATGTATTCAATCGAAGAGCCATACAAAACCCCTTTCGAATTCGCATTGCATAAATTCCTTTGACAGGCATCTTACTTTTACAGGTTTTGGAAAGGATTTTTTAAATTCTTGAAAATTCTTATATTATCTTTTAACATTTTAAACTGCTCTACTAGATTTGATCATGGGTAAAGAATTCACTGCTATATAAATGTACAAGTTATTATCATTTATACTTACAATAACATGAACTGTATTTACTTCTGATTTATTTGTTCGAGGAACGTTTTTCGGTGGAACACAAATGATAAATTCCATTGATATTTTAGATATCAGGCATTTTCCGTCCAAACCAACTTGAATTTTATAATCTACAAATCGGGCGCCATTTAAAATATTTTTACCCTATAAGAAAAGATTATAAAGAATATTTTAAAACAGATAAATTCCGATTTACAACTATTCTGAACATGTGTCATTTGAATCATGAAACCTAAAATATGAAAACCAATACGGCAAAAAAGAAAGTTATCAAAACATTATCATCGAAATAAAATAAAAAAATGTTACGCTGGTTTGCAACGACACAGCGTGATTTCCAAGTCCAATAATAACCGGTATTGTCAATCCACCAGAAATAACACATGAAATGAAGTCATTACTTATTACATTTCTTTAAGCATTTGAAGAAAGGCTCTGACTTTAGAAATAAATTCATGCGTCGGATGGATTTTCCATCATCGGGAAAGATTAATATTTGAAATCCAGTAATTATTAAAACAGTCGAAGACATACACATTTAATTGACAAGAAGTAAATCAGTTGGAGCTTAACATTTAGTATAACACTTTAACAATGTATAGTTAAGAGATTTAAAAGTTATTAAAGATAAAAAAAAAAAATACAAACTTTCGCTCTCGCTTTCCGATTTGAATACCAATCTCAGTATGTCACTCAATGTATCTTTTTCATTATTACAAGGCAAAGTTTATGTAAGTTATTTAAATAAAGGCAAAAGTAGTATGCCGCTGTTCAAAAGTCATAAATCGATTGAGAAAAAATAAGTCCAGGTTACAAACTAAAACTGAAGAAAACACATCAAACATAAGAGGAAAAAAACGAAACAAAAGAAACATTATACTAAAGTGCAACAAAAAATCCAAACGACAATGCAACACACAAAGAAACGAACTATGAGATAACACTTGCCATTTTCTTGATTTGGCACAGGAGATTTTAAGATTTATTGTTTAGGTTGAACAGGCATAATACATATTGAAAGTGTCACATTTTGTAAAAAATATTGAATTGTCTGCCATTAGGTGACATGGTCGACAACATATAATCAAGAAAAATAACCAACAACATTCTTCTGCTTGCAGAGTTATAAATCGGTACATTATAAAAATGAAATAATATTATTTTCCAGATGATATCTGACAAGATGCAGTAGTCGATAAAGTTTTGTTTTGAGTAAAGCCTAGAACCTTCATTAAATTTGCCAAAACCTCCCAAAGCACGATTTATTCTTCATTTGAAACTATCAAATCCAAATATTTGAAATCAAAGAAATTATAGGTACTTTAATAGATAAGAACCTTTATGACCTAATCCATTGAGGGATTCGAGAACTTCCACGTTTTCTTTAACATTTTTTAAATTCAAGAACTCAATGTAAGAAGTTTAAGAAAAATATGTTAAAAATCTAGTCAGTATCGACGCACTTACAATTGAGCGCATGCTACCTCCGAAACTATATGTTTAAATGAAAAAAATACTTATTCCAAAATTTTTAATTGTTTACAAATTGTAAAAAAGATTATCAGTTGTCACCATTTTGTAGTCAGATACCTTAATAGGACTTTTTTTTTTTTTTTTTTTTTATAATATACAGGTTTAACACAAAATAGTTTGAATTGATTATGAACGATTCAGGATCAGCTATTATAATATCTTATGATAAATGGGCAATTCCATGGCCAATGCAGTATTATCAAATGAGTGATATGAGAAAAATTCGTTAGTAATCTATTTTTAAAAACTAATTTACGTACCTTGATTGTGATTGGAGATTCCTTGTTATAATCAACTACACCATCGAACCTTTCGAAAGAAGGATCATCAACATAATTAATTTCAAAAGCACGTGCTATTCCGTCAAAATTCACAATAACAGTTTGGTTATTTGGTTGATCTGGTACTTTTTCAGGGATTTGGCATAAAGCTTGGTTATCAGAAGGAACTTTACAAGGCTCGACCTGAAATAAAAAAACTAAAAGTTAAGATATGGATGTTTTTAATTTTTAACAATTTTTTTTTCATATACTATTTTTCATTTTCTCTTCATTTTTAATTTTGTGATCGAAATTGGTTTGTAGTCCTGCCGAATTATTTGCGCGATTCATACATTATTTCATGACGAGTTTTTGAACAACCTTCTTGGTGTGAAACGTGTTTTCCTACACGATTGAGTAATTACTGCTTCTTTTATTAAGAGAACAATGTCGGCCAAATGCTATACATGGGGGTATTTTAGAAGATCTATTTGCATGCAATATTCTGTTTTACTTGTATCGGTATTAATTAAACTAGCTGAATGTAATCAAAATCTGTCATAAATCATATCAAGTCAATTTTAGGGAATTGGTTGAATCATTATGGTAAAAAAAAACAAGCATTATGGATTTTACTCATTGTTGAAGGCCATAGGGTGATTTACTACATCTTCGTATCTGTAGGCCCGGTATAAATATTAAGTTTACAATTTGCCAAAGACTTTAACAAATTGGTGGAAAATTCGTACTGAATGTCGAGTCTGTAGTTAGCTTTTGTTCTGTACTGAAGACCTTACTGTGATTTTCAAATACAACAGTAAAATAACATTCGTTCCTTTTTTAATTTGACAAGTACGTAATAATTCAAAAGCAGCATAACAAATATTACCAAAATACTGGACAGTACAACAAACCAAACAATTACTCAACAACCAATTACTCCAATAAGGTATACGTTCAACCAAAGTCATACAACGCGCCCAGATAGCCGGACTACATACAAGTTCATAAAATGGTTCTAAGTGCACGTCAACCTCAGAATGAAGGATGACAAACATTAAAACACTTCACAGCACAGCTACCAACAAGACAAAAGAAGACTTTGTTCAACCTTTCCAAAAAGGTACAGAGAGCTTCACAGAATCATAAATAATCGACAGCTTTAATTCGAGTGTAGGTCACGAATAAAGGCTTTTAAAATTGTTAAACTGACAAAATATTCATTGGACGAAGAAAATTCTTTCCAGATCTTTTTGATTATCCTGACACATGATACCGTTAATTCTGTCTGAACATTTGAATTCTCTAATGAATGGGCCTTTTATATTTGACTATGCGGTACGGATTTTGTTAATTGTTTAAGTCCATATGGTGACATATACATGTAGTTGTAATTTCTAAGTAATTTGGTCTCCGATGGAGGGTTGCTTCAGTTGCAACCATACCACATCTTCTAATCGTTTTATTATATGATTGTCTGTTATTTGCTTTGTTGTTCTATTTTCAAGCGCCGTTTTGACCCATAATTAGTTGGATACGTTCAATGCTTAAAAACAACTACATTATAATTTGAAATTAATGCTGTTTAGTAAAACGTTTAAAGATGCATGTTTATCGACTGAATCTAATAGCAACATAACGTGATGCAACACAAGAGCGCTGAGTAATGATTTATTTCAATACTTTAAAACTTTTAAATGAAATCACTTACTACTCTTTCAACAGTTATCTGTCCAACGTTATTGAAACCATTACCATTAATAGTAAATTTAGCTCCTCCACTGAAGTAAAAAAGAAGCAGATTTTGATGAAATTCAAAATTCCCACAACTGACAACTATATGCATTGTATAAACATGTTTTATAATATAATTGAGCACTTCTCCTTACTTTCAAATTTTTACAAAAACTAAATAAAAGATAGAGCTAAATTCAAATGATATTCAAATGCACCGCAAAATAAAGCATGAATCATTAAGCTGAATGTAAATCTCTTTGGAATTGTAAACATTGAAGTGCACTCGCCTTTCAATGTTTTTCGAAGAATCAATAGTAAATTCTAGGTGTTTGAAAATAGTTGTCTTAATAATATCCAATATAGTTCTCGGTTAACTTTTTTTTTTTACAAAATCGTCATCCGTAAAAGAATTTTTTTTTTTTAATTTGTTGAACAATTTTCAATTTACACAGAAATCTACATGACTTTACATGCATGCTACAGTTTGCAAGGAATGCTTTTAAAGATGTGAACACAAATACTCACCTCTCTAAAGCATTTAAAGTTTCATTCACAAATTCAAATGTTGGGTCAGGCAAATACTGAAATGTTCCATTTAGTGTAAAATGTGTATTAGTATCGATAAAAACTACCAGTTCCGTCGAGTTGATAGGTCCTGTTGAATTCCCGGTTTTGCACATTATTGTGGAATCTTGCAAATCTAGTTTATACAGCCTTAAATAAAATGAGATATTTTAAAGAATAGCCACTAAAACTATAAAACCTACATACTATGCACATACACAACATTCCTAGTGAGGATAAGTGAGTGTTAGTGAAAAACGATGTTTTTCATAAATTCACTTGACTTCATTGCTTCTGTATAAAAAAATTGCTATATTATACAAAATGTGAGATATTTATCTAGGTACACAAACCAAGTGTAATCTAACAATTTTTACATAAAACAATACATGTACCAAGTCAGGAACATCTGACTGTTGTTTTCAGTTCGTTTAATGTGATTGAGCTTTTGATTTTGTAATTCAATAATTACTTTCCGTCTTGATTTTTCCCTGTAGTTTGTTATTTTTGTTATTCTACTTTTTGTAGTCTTTCATGATGATCTTGAACTGATTATTTTTCAAACCCTCTGAATATATGTTACTTGAACCATGGACGTTATATTACTTCCATGCTTGAACGTACATATTCATAAGGGTGCAACCGTCAATAAATTGATTTATATCGAGAAGTTTTACCTAGTACAAAGTTAAGAACAATATAACACATGTACATGTATGGAAAAAAAACCACCCAAGGTGTTGTCTACATTTCGTCAAACCACACACACACACACACACACATACACATGTATATTGCTTCTAAGTATTTAAGTATTCCATGATGTCAATTAAATACTGAGCTTTGAACAAACTGGTCATCTTTTCAATAGTGGAAAAGGGAAATATAATGCAATCTCAAACCATAAGTGACAGAAGCTAAGATTAACCCATAACCAAAAGCAAAATATTTAAACAGATATATAACAGTCCATAAAGATTTCCTCGAAATTTGAAAAAAAATTTGGCGAAACCAAGAATGCACTCAGGAAGGGTATTCGATCTTATTAGGAATGATGCAGGTCATTCTATAAGATTCATTTGTGTTCTTTTATTTGAATAATAAAAAATATTAAAAAAAAACAGAAAAGGGAATTTTGTATAATTCTTGAAACTTTATAGAATGTTCATCCTTGATTTTTTTTTATCTTGGTTTCTTGGAAATTGCAAGTTTGGATATATGACGACCGGACACACTACATATTACGGTAAAAGGTCTTCTTGAAAAATGCCACTTGCCTTTACAAACCTTCGCAATGCAGCAATCAATTGTTAGTTTAGAACTTATATCAAAACTGTAATATAAAGCTTTTTTTCCTTACGCATTGGCATGGTTTAACCATTTAGAACGCATGTAACCATATGGATGTTTTTATTTAAGAAATACACATCCCTTAAAAGCATCTGAGTGTATTTCCTTTGGCGGAATCTTTATGAACAATTAACAAAATTGACTATATTTGTATATCTTCCAGCTTTAAAATCAAATAAGCATACTCATTTTGAAAAAACCTGCATGTTATACATGAGTCATTTTCACACAATGATATGTTGTATCGGTTTGGTCCTTCAAACGTAATGTTTTGCCCTGTTATGGTTATGGTGGTGTTTCCAGATGTGATTCCCTTTCTAGGAAAAAAGTTGTAGATCTCTGGATTCTTAAAAACATAATATATGATTTACAAACATACATATGTATACCGGTATATTTAAAACACAGAAATATTCAATCGAATATATTTTATTGTTTTACTTCCATTGGTATCTAATGTTTTAGAAAATAATTTTACAGAATTTCCTTATGAAAACACAAGAGTTGTTTTTATGAATCACTTTTTTTTAAAGGTTTTCGATTTCTTATGCCTAATAGAAAACTGCTTTGAAAAAACTGTGCATATTTCGTCGGGAATCATTGTTTGAATATATCCAGTTAAAACGTTTACATAAAACTAGTCAGTGCCTGTAACAAGTCAGGAATACAACAGTTGTTATCCATTCAATTGTATCTTTTAGCTTTGGATTTTGCCATTTGATTAGAGACTTTCCATTATGAATTTTCCTTGGAGTTCAGTATTTTTGTGCTTTTACAAATATGCAATTGCAAATATCTCTTCGGTTCTATGTTTTTCCTGTAAATTAAAGTCATATTTTATTAGAAGCGAACCTTCGTTCTCTTAAAGATTAAATCACGAATTTAAAGTAATTTTCTTGTTCATAACAGCAAACATATCAACATTAATTACATGTGTTTACAATATTCTTAAAATCTTGAAAACCATAACATAAATTGTATTGGACAGGTTGGGCGTTGGTTGTGCTAATTAAGAGATAACTGTATTGTATTTGAAGCTTTCAGGACGTCCATCGGTAGTTTTACTGTCGCAAATTTAGTTTACCTGGCGACGCGTAGCGGAGACAGGTAAACGGGTATTTGCGACAGTAAAACTACCGATGGACGTCCGCAAAGCTTCAAATACAATACAGTTATTTCTATTCTAATGCAAAACAAGCTCATAACTTAATTTCAATCATTATTTCAGTGTAAAATCTTCTTTAAAAAAATTCCGCGAAAAGATGTTATCTTCTTTGGAATACACTAGGTGACGTCATAGATATGCTTTCCGCGTCAAACATACACACTGGGCGTTTTCTGGCTTCTGTGCCGCTTCAAAATGTAATGAAATTTGATAAAAAGAAGATTTTTAGGTGCAACATGTGAGTTTTTTGGCTTATTATTGTAGAAATTACATGTCAATACATTCAGCAATTCAAAATGTCGGCTTCCTTAGTTACAGACAAGGAGATAGAGAATTTTACGCTAACTGTCATCCAATCAGAACCATTGATACAAAGTAATTGCATTAGAATTCAGTTTCCCTGAATGAGACGTTATAATGACAAGACTTAATTAAAGTAAAAAAAATTGAAGACATAAATGTTCTTTAGAAAGAATTAACAAATCAACATGATATTATAATAATATGAATATTTTCTTATTCTTTGTTTCCAAGAATATTTTCTTATTCTTTGTTCCCAAAAATACTTTCTTGTTTTTTGTTTCCAAGAATATTCATACAACAAAAGATCATACGCTGAAATGTCTCGCCTTCTTTACTAATCATTGATATTATCATAATTGTCCTAAATAAAAAGCTTTATTACAACTGTCTCATAAACTTAACATTAACCAAGTAAACTAAACATTGACCAATAAACCATTAAAATGAGGTCAAGGTCAGATGAACCATATCAGTCAAGCATGACCAGCTTACAATTCTTCCATACAACAAGTATAGTTGACCTATTGCTTAAAGTTTAAGAAAAACAGACCAAAACACAAACTTAACACTGAGCAATGAACCGTGAAAATCAGGTCAAGGTCATATTTAACCTATTCAACTGACATATAGATCATAAAATATTTTCATACACCAAATATAGTTGACCTATTGCATATAGTATTAGAAAAAAGACACTAACACAAACACTTAACTATAACCACTGAACCATGCAAATGAGGTCAAGGTCAGATGACACCTGCCAGTTGGATATGTACACCTTACAACCTTCCATACACCAAGTATACTAGACCATTTGCTTTTAGTATCTGAGATATTGACCACCAAAACTTAACCTTGTTCAATGATCCATAGATGAGGTTGAGGTCAAGTGAAAACTGCCTGACGGATATGAGAATCTTGCAATAAAATTAACGGTACCAATTTTGTTGCACCAGATGCGCATTTCGACAATACATGTCTCTTCAGTGATGCTCGTGGCCAAAATATTTGAAATCCAAAGCTTATATAAAAGATGAAGAGCTATAATCCAAAAGGTCCAAAAAGTATAGCCAAATCCGTGAAAGGAATCAGAGCTTTGCATGAGGGAGATACATTCCTTAATTTATAATAATTTCCATCATTTTGTAACAGCAAATTTTAATAACACAAAAAATCCGTATTTTCATGGTACGCACATACCAAATATAGTTATCCTATTACTTATAATAAGAGAGAATAATATAACAAAAAAAAAATAACTTTATTTTTCAAGTAGTCACTGAACCATGAAAATGAGATCAAGGACATTGGATATATGACTGACAGAAACTTTTTAACATGTGGCATCTATATACAAAGTATTAAGCATCCAGGTCTTCCACCTTCTAAAATAAATAGCTTTTAAGGAACTAGCTAACGTCGCAGCCGCCGTAGCCGCCGTAGCCGACGCAGCCGGGTCACTATCTCTATGTCGAGCTTTCTAAATTGATATTTTAAAATAGGGTATGGTTCAAAATATGTTTTGGTTAACAGTATATTTAAAATTCAATTATTAAACCAATAGACTGAGAAAGTAAAACTTACAAAAGCGATTTAAAAGCAATAAATTCTCGTGATAAATATTAATAATTATTAATATTGATACCTTGTATGTAAAATATGTATCATTCTCTAAAGTGATCGGTTCTTTGCTAACTGATATATTTATTTTGCCAATTGTTGAGTTTGCTACTTCTCCAGTAATACAGCTAACTCTAAACAAAATAAAAATCAAACAATTTATTGATGCCTACATAACTTTCTTCAAGAGGTCATATAACACTACAATAATAGATTTGTTAAAGTCAGAGCTACATTTTTTAATTGAATGTATGCTCCTACTTCTAAAAACTGTGCGCGTAGGTTTAAGGCAGAATAACAGTTTAAGGTATGCAGGTCGACACAGTCGGGATCAAGTCTACATGTATTATCTCCAGCACTGAAGAAGAACGCTCTTCCAGAAGACTAGCGACGCTGTTGCCATATAGTGAAATCACTTACTATGTAAAATGGTCAATTGATAACGACCATGTGAGACTCCCATTGGTAGTCATTGTCGTTAAACACGCCTAAGTAGTACATTAAAATATGCGAAAATGATTATACTCATGACCATTTAAAAACGAGGGATTATGTCCTTTTATCTATCATAAAATAAGATTAAACGGTATGATTGTCAATCAGAGTATAAAGGATATGGATTCAAGTTTAGTTTGATAATAAAAATGAAACACATCATTAAAATATAAAAAAAAGATTTGGAGGTAAATAATTAGTCAGTAGCTTACAGTGTACCAACACATATGTCTATAAATAATCGGCTATTGCTCTCATATAGTTCAATGAAAAAATCAAGTACACAAGGGAATAGTTTGATTAATATTAACAGGTATTAACAGATATCTATTCTGAATTTGTGGCTTGAATAATTTGAAGTTACGTGTATGCGAATAATAACAGTTGAAAAAGTAGTTTAAACTTACGAATTATTTGCTGTTTCTTTCACTTCGCAATTGACTTCAGCAATGGAGATAGTTGCATTTTCTATATTCATTGTGCTATTCGTAAATACCGTTATTAACGTCCCTCCATTTATTGGTCCACTTAAAGGGAAAATCTAAAAATATTTAAATATATTTTTACTTGAAAGAAAAGGATTGTATGAAATTATTTTTTATTTGAATAATTTATCGAATGTAAAGCGAAACGCAAGTTATTTTCAAAATTTATGATCTTGCAAACAAATTCTGTAATTTAAAAAAGGATGAATTCATAAATGTTTTCACTGTCTGCATTAATTTTATCGTAATTGTCTAGAAATGTCTTTACAAAAACATGACGCATTTTATATGATTAGCATATTTTTTTTCGGCTCAATGCTTAGATAATAACAAAAAGTATGCATAATTTAAGTATATTGCTAATGCATACCCGTATTAAGTCAAGCAACTATGATCTTATATAATAAATACCAAAAAAAGTAAAACAAATATGTTCTGACAAATTGTAAATTATGTAAGATAAAACTAAATTGGTCTTATTATGGTGTATCTGAATCAATCTTTACTAAAAATTGTCTAGTAGTTTCCTATAAGAAATGATCAATTCTATATATAAGATTAAAAGAAAGAAATTATTTGATAACACTGATTTTGTTTAGATGTACACATTCAAGGTCCATATTTTTATTTTCACATTGGTACAAAACCATGCTTATAAATATACAATATTAGGTCAATGAAAGAAATATATAAACTTTTTTGTATGAGGCTGAAAAACTGGGAAAGAGCGAGGTTTTGCCGAGCTCTTCCTTAGTTTTGCGCCGAGTACAATTTTTTTTTAATGTTTTATGACATTGACCTAATATTGCTTTTATTCTGGAACTTAAACTAAAACATTGATAGCTTTTTAAATCGTTACACAAATGTCAAACTTATTGTTATCCCTTAATGAACCCCTGATTGTGGAGAAAGTGTTCCATGATAAAATTGACATTATACAAAATATAGCTATGTTACTATATTTAGGAAATAAACACAACTAGTTGCAGTATAAATCTTATTACACGGTATCGTATTGGTTTGTACATTGTCGAAGGTCGTATAGATTGAGTTGTTACTAGTAACGGCCCTATTTGTCTCTAATATATATGCAATCTTAGTTCTATACATAAGCTATGACCTGTAGGAAGGTAATAATTGTCTATTCTATAGACAGTTCGAGTAGTCGTTTGTTATTACAGACAGTGATAGTTGTCTTCATGCCGAGTTGTATTGTACCCGGAAAAGACAACTTTCCCTTTCTTATAGTCAAAGGAGAGTACAGTATGGCGGCTATTGTCACAAGGTATTTTTTTCCTATAAAGTCTCAAAATTTTAAGGAATATGACATTTTTCCACGTTATTGCATGCGCATGAGCGAATAGTTCCATTATTAATTGCACAAAATTTGATGTCAAATGAATTTGTTAAAAAACAATGGTCTACAAAATGAAACTGACTGGTGTTTAAAATATATTATAGCTATTTGCAAGATATGTACTAGAATAGCAACGAAAATCCAATCGTACTAATAACTCTAACGCTCCCTGTGCAGTAGAACTATATTACGGGTAGAAATCTGAAAATAATCATTAGATCGATTTCAGTACTCCTCGATGGCTTTAGTTTTACTCGAAATTGAAAAAAGAAACCCTCTACCTTCAGTATGAAAAAAAATGATTTTTTTAGAAGAAAAATAATCAATTTTAGAAATAACCCAAATTTACAGAATTTTGTTTTTCAAACATCAAATCCAAATGTTTTAATAAGTTTAATTTCTAATAGACAATAACGTTAGTAGATGTTTTGCATTTCTTTATTCATGTAATTTTGACAAGGATAGTGTAACTGTCACATAAACTAAAGCTTTACCTTTTCCACTATTTGTTTGCAATATAATGATTTGCAATATAAAATAATAAAATATTAGACTATATGTATACGGCAGCAGTCCTTTTGCGCCAATTACTGTTTTTCGGGGGTATCATTTGCGCCAAAGGGGTAGGGGCTATAATGGCCTAAAATGGCCCCAGATTTACAAGATAATAAAAATTCTAACAGAGCAGAATTTTCTCCATAAATTATTAGAATATAAGTCAATGATTTAAAAAAAATGTTTTTATCTAAACAAAAAAGGTTCAACGACGTCACAATGGTAGGTGCAAATGACGTCATAATTGGCAAAATACGCAAAAATACAGAAATTTGGATGCTTTTTCTAAATTTTAACCACCGCACCATGCTTGCACCAATTAGACATTTTAACATTTTGACAAGATCATTCATATCAAACTTCGGATAAAAAATCTTCTTGGTGCAAGGTTGGTGCGATAGTTTATTTTATATTTTTCATAACCAAGCGGAGCAATAAAAAGCTGAAATTTGCCGTCCAAACTGGACCTATTGATCAGACAAAGTTTAGTTTATACATTCTTATGCCTATCGGAACTTTATTTTTTTGTTTATGAATGTAACGTGTATTCCTAATATTATTTCCATAAGTATATCTAGTTAAATTTCTTAAAAAAATCCGAAAGCAATGAACTACATGTGTAAGGGTGCCAATAACAACTTTGAGGACATTTTTTTAATTATGAAATTTTAGATAGACCTTCAATATAACAAAATCTGTATATTTCTTTTGTTTCTGCTAATTATCCATTCAAAATCTGGTTTTTGAATGAGGCAATCTTCTCTCTCTGGTATTAGGGTCGGATCCATGAATAAGGGGGGGGGGGAGGGGGGGGGGGAGGTGGCGAATTTAAAAGATTATTTTGCTTAAATTTACATTTTATTGGCAAGAAACACGAAAACAAATTTTAAAATGAAACTACCTATATTCCAATTGGATGTTTCTTTGTTGATAATGAGCATAGAGACCAAGTTCTATTAAATTTGATGATAAGACAATGGAAACGACATAAGGTAGACAATCCATATATCCGTATAAACATATGTATATATACTAGTATATGGATATTTGACCTGTCCATGCATAAAACAAATGCCTGAAGTCTGTAAGCATATCCTACATGTCTGTAACCTTTGAAAACGTTATGTTTTGGATAGTTTAATGATCATGTGTACAAATAAAGTGTAATTTTAAATATGTGACCCGGTTTTGTTGTTACGCCCAATTTGTGGGCATTATGTTTTCAGGTCCGTGTGTCTGTGCATATGTTTGTCTGTTCGTTCGATCATCATTGTGTCCCGTCCACTTCAGGTTTAAGTTTTCGGTCAAGGTAGTTTAATCTGACACCAGACTCAGACTTCTTTTGAACCAAGTTTTACTGTGCGAAATGCTGTGTTTGATTTTTTCCTTCTTTGGCTAGAGGTAAAGGCCAATTACTGTTTTCCAAATGTATCAATTGCGCCAATATTCGGAACTCATTTGCGCCAATTTACCTGTTCACATATCTATCATAAATATTAATGATTAATTTTAATTCTTATCGTTGGCTTTAAAAGAATCATATGTTCAAAGATATTTAACCATCTGGTGAGAAATGACTTCAAATGCATTAGACGGTCTATGTACACAGAGAGAAGAAAACTTACTGCTTTGCTGAATATTTAATACTAGATATGCCAAAAGAGAAGAAAATAGAAGCTTTTACTGATTATGTTTTAGCCACATATGTTGATGACACAGTGCTATATTCCGACTTTCCGTATGGGATGAAACTCTATCTACCACAAGACTTACCAGTAACGGAGCAATAGAATTCTACAGAAATTCTTCCGAACTGTTTTTATGCATTTCATCTTTCAATGTTTGTTATTTTTGACAATAAAGTGAAGTTACAATCTACTACATACATTAAATTGAGAAGCACTCATGCAGCAGCAGTAAGAAGAAAGTATGTTGCAGAAAAGGAAACATTTACCGTGTAAACTGCCGGTTCCAAGTCCGAAACAGGAGGAGGGAAGTCATTTTTTTTCTAATTGGCGCAATCGTATTTTATTTTTGGTGGCAATGATATCATGTAATTTTAAAACAGGTGGCACAAACGTAGCATTGGAGAAAAAAGTTGTGGCGCAAAAGGACGCATTTTTGGCGCAAACGGATCTTTCCCATGTATACGTATGTAGAAAACTTAAAAGACCACCTACCTCAATTTTCAGTGGATCCAAACTTTCACAACAATCATAATATTTTCTACATGTCTCAAGTCTGTCAAAATAAGGAATCATTATAACGACTTTTCTAGTTTTCACAACGAAAAAGATAGATTGATGGAACGTCCGAAGGGCCAATATCAAACTAATTTTCAGAACATGAACATGTTCATGTTGTATGATCATATACACATTGGTACATACTAGACCAACTGGACTATCGGAATTGATGACATTCTAGTTCACAGAGGTGGTCATATCCTTTTAAACGCATTATTTTTATTTCGACAAAACATTTTTTTTTTTTAAAGTTTTCTCTTTTCCCTAAAGGCAGTTTACACAGTCGAATCACAGCAAATATCAATTTTAAAGTCTATGGTTTAACCATGATTAGGATTGAAGGCATCAGCTTCTACGATAGGCAAACCTGCCATTACGAGACAACCGATGCTAATAAAAAAAACAAATGTACATGTGTTCAATTTAATGGAGAAAAATGTGTGTGTGTTTTTAATGACAAACCAAACGATTTTTAAAACAATTTCGAATAAGAATTGAATTGGTGAGTAATTGTCTTCACTCCGTTCTCAGAAAGCTTCTCTTTGAAGAATGTTTCCTTATGTAGCTTGTTGCTAACATGTTGTAAAGCAAAATTTCTTAACTACCCCAAAACATCTTATATTTGTGTAATAGTATTCGCTCCTAAAGTTTATCCACTTCTTCTCGTACAATTTTGTAATTCATTTTTTTCTTTGTGTTGAGACTCGGTATATGTTTCACAAAATATCAACTAGTAAACAATGGTTAATACACGTATATAATTTATTATCAATTTGATGGTCGAACCCGCAGTTTTACTGGCGATGCTTATGTTGATCACAGCATGATGAGATATATGGCGGCTCACTAAAAAAATTACAACACGTCAACCGTTGATTTGATTGTGAAAAATACCCCAACGAAACAAAAATATTTAAAAATTGCACGAGAATCAACATAGATACTTTCTGACTCTTCTTGTACGAATAAATACAAAATAATTTCAAATTAAATTTTTAGATAAAACAATTATTCATTGAATTATGAAAGTTAGTTATAATTGCTTAATAGTCTAGTTATTATCTCATGAGTATATTATCTACAAAGCTTATGTGTGCTTTAATCTTAACTTGCGGAAAAAAATTAATTAACTGTGTAAGTTTTTCCGGCAAAAAAGAGCTTTGTAGCACCCACTTAGGTCATTGACTGTCAATTAACAATAGCTTTGTTTAATATGATATTTCCTTAAAGTGTTCATAATGACGTTTGTTTTAAATATATATGTTGGCCATTGATGAAAAGGCAGAACTTTATGTAGCCAACGATTTCTGTCGATAATGTATACCATAAGGGATCGACAGCCTACATGTGGCGCTTGTACCAACACATATACTTATTTGCAAACTACTGCATCACTAATAGTAATACTATTTTTGTTATGTCTGAATCTTACATATTTGTAATTTACTATCCACAAGTTGAATTTATTTCAATATTTTATATATGTATCGATAGTAGACGGATGCTCCACTTGCATTATCATGTTCAGTGGACCGTGATATTAGGTGTAAAAACTCTAATTTAACATTAAAATTAGAAAGATCACAACATAGGGAACATGTACTAAGTTTCAAGTTGATTGATTAACTTTACCAAAACTACTTTGACCAAAACTTTAACCTGAAGTAAGACAGAGGACCGACGGACAAACAAACGAAAGGTTGAACGAAGTGATGCACAGAACAAAAAACATATTAATACCTATAAAAGGGGCATTAATATTTTGTCAGAGATAACACGGATGATAACACGGATAACGTTTATATCAATTAATACAAGGCATATTAATAAATAACAGATTACAAATAAAACAGAACCTACATTTCTAAATCCTGGCACTTGTAAAATTCAATCGTGGCATTTCCCATAATAACTTCCTTATACATTATTTCAAATGTATACCGACCTAAAACAAAAAGCTATCAGAATTTGTGTGTAACAATACAACTTTCTATCAGTCTTTCTGTAACAATGTAACTGTAACGTGTAAGAAAATGTAATATTTTTTGCAGCTTCACTAAATATTGAGAATAGGTACGTGACATTTTTATCAGTGCTAGGTTTGATTACCTCCAAATAAAGACTAAAACTGTACGTATTGACCTCAACTCTGAACTATTCAAACCATTAGTTTAAAAAAAAACATTATATTATATTTTTTTTATCCTATCATCTATGATGTACATATACGGACAACTAAAGACACACCAGTCTGATGTAAATCATTGATGATAATGCGTTCTTCACTTACTTTTTTGTGGGTCAACGTAGTTCTTGATTTTAAAAAAATCATTAAGTTCATGAACTTAAAAAAAAACATAAATGTTAAAATTCTTGATTAGATATGAAGATACCCTCAGTGCCAATTTCGATGTTTTTTTGAATATTTTACAAAACTGTTTTTTCTTTTCATATACGAATATTGATAAGTTAACAGGATTTTTGAGGTAGACGAAATTTACCTTCATACGATGGTTTGAAATTTGATGTACCAAAATAGACAGATCGGACATAGTTTGACTTTAACTACTGACTACTTTTGTTTGGTATAAATTGTAGCCATAACATTATAATCAGACATAAAAATGTTTGTGTTTGTTGGGATAGAAGATACGCCATTTAAAAATATTTAATGTTTCACTAGGAATACATGGATACAAAGTAAATAATTTCTCTATACACTGCAAACAAGAATGTGTCCCCAGCACACGGATGCCACATTTGCACTATCATTTTCTATGTTCAGTGGACCGCACAAATGGAGGATAATCTCTAATTTGGCATTACAATTAGAAAGATCATA